>NC_143511.1:57009922-57309922 GCF_031878675.1 Megascapheus bottae
ACAACAGCTGTTTCAGTTTACAACAAGTATCTCTATGCTTTTATTTTTTTCAGAATGTGACCTAATGTTTAATAGACAGGGCAACACTACATGTCTGCAGTAAATACACAGAGTGTACAATAATTGCTTATCATTTTCCTATGACAAAAGTGTTCACAATAATAAAATCATCTCATTTGTTCAAGCTGTAGTACCTGTCCAAACTGAAAAAATAGAACTCCAAGCAATATTTTGAATGATTCATTTTCCACATTAAATATATTGTTACACACAGTGGAACCTCCTGACCTCTGAAGGCCCGCTCTTTGTTAACTGACATTTAGATAATAAGTTCACTCATGCAGTCTATTATGGGAGGTAGCTTAAAATGAATAAAAATATGGTTTTCAATTTCATTGTTTGGGTATCATAAAATGCTTTCTTGCTGCTTCTGTCTGGTTATACAAAAGAACACAATGACCTACATTTAAAGAACTTTCTTTGCTCTATGTATTATAGCCTTCAGTGATACAATTCAGCAAGTTCTACATGACACTTCACAAGATATGTCATAGCCAATATATCATAGAAAGGATTTTTCATGGTTATTATTAAATCCCTAAAACCATTGACTCATATTGTCCTTGACATAATAAACCTCCAGTTCTTTAAATAGTACTGCAGATGTACAATAACTAGAATGATGTTCTTGACTTAAATTTCAACCTTTGACATAGAAACCTCCTTCCCCCAAGGCAGAATAAATCTATTTACTATCCACACATCTACCTTCCAGAGCTTAAAAGATTACCAGTTCAAAAGCCATTGTTTTTGTATTAGAGGGAAGAAATCATGTGCTCACTAAACTACCCTTAGAGTAGCAGAACCTCCAGACAAACTAAAAAGATCTCATCAGTTCCAAATAGCATTCTTGGAAACTTCTGCATAGTATTAAGAAATAAATATGACACTAAACAATTTTGTTTCCTTTGCTAAGGACATTGAGATTGTTCTCACCGTGAAGCTAGACAGTATATTTCTCCAGATTTTGGTCAGCTAATCTTCCAAATACAATCTCAAAGCAGAAATCTTAAAAATCTTACATATTGATAAATATTCTAATCAAAATTTTGTCATGACAGCCTCCTCACTCATCCTGAAGTTTAGATAATCCTTACTCTCAGACCTTGCACACATCGAAAAGATTGTTGTAAGATTAATATAAGCTAGGCTCCAAACGAAACACCAAACATGGGAAGTTAGATGTCTTCAGCAAATCTCAGATTTGCCAATGGCTTTACTGAATTAGATAGGAGAGCCTCTGAACAAGTTAATATGTGCATAGAATAAGTGGAACGAAAAGCAATGACCCTACAACTATGACTCATATTCACAGTCATTTTTCCAGCTTGTTGTAGGGTATAATGTTTATTCTTTTGTTTTTGAAATTCTGAGTTTTCAGAGACTTTAAAAATATTTGACAAGTTTATCAGCTATAAAGTTAATGCTGCAAAGAAATACAATGATGAATGTAAAAATGAAGACTATCTAGGCCGATATGTTCATGCACATTTGTAAACACATATATTCTGGAGGCAAAATGGGAGGTTGTTGTTTGAGGATAGTGTGGGCAAAAGCTTAGTGAGTCTCTATCAACAAATATGCCAAAGATGGTACCACGTACACATAATGCCAGCTGTGTAGGAAACATATGTAAGAAGCACATGGCAATCTTGGTTAAATAGTGTTTGACAAATAACTGTTTGGAAAAGAGGTTAAGTGTCAGCACATTTGTAAGTAAGCAGGAAGCCCTGAATTTAAACCCAGTATCACTAGATATTAAATAAACAAGTAAAGCCATTACAAATAAAGACCAATCAAATTGAAATAAGTAGGTACTGCAATTGTGATCTAATTATAATCATATTTACAAAATCATTGGTTTTCTCATTACATAGCAAGAAACTAAAATTAATTGGTTATTTCCTGCCACCTACTCTGCTGGACATTTTTTAATCTATTACTTGACTTTATTTTAATTTTTTATGTGTTATAATTTGATGTACAGAGGAGTTCAAGTTCCATAAGTCAGTTAAGGTATGCATTTCTTTTTTTGAAAATATCATTCCTTCCCTGGCTCTCTTCCAGGTTTTCCCCCCCAGCTTCACCCACAAGGTGTGTAGTTCATTTTCAACACAGTGTCTAGGATTTCTTCACTCTTCATCCCTCCATTTCCGTGCCTCCCTTTTATACCCAAAGACAGATGAACAAAGAGAATTCCAAGAAAAAATAAAACAAAAACATCAAAAAAATAATAATAAAATACCTCTCCCCATTTTATCTTAACTAGAAATACCTGAGCTATAGCTAATGGTAGTGCTGAATTTAGAAAATTAGATGAATCAAAGTCAGAAGAATTAAGAAATTTCTTGAAAAATGTACACAGGATATTTGAAATACTGTAATTTCAATCCAGTTATGTTTTCATCTGAAAGCACACATATTCTCATTGTTTAATTTTGTGTTCCTATCCAGTGAAAAGCAGTGGAAATACCTACCAAAAGCATATTTCAGCGAGTGACTCCTCGTAGCACATACCAGCTGCCCAATTTCTGTTGTTTATTTGGGACAGCAGTATGCAATAGATAGTAATGGTAATAATATAAGTCCTAACTCCACAGTATTAAAGAATAAGACAGCCACAGTTATGTACTATTTCTCCTATAGGTAGAGACTTAGGAGATGGTGAGTTGGGACATAAGATGATTTGGAGAAGCAAAGAATTACTCTAGTGAGTCAGGTTGTAATTTTTGTAATTTGTTCTTCTAGAACGTTGTCCTCTCTCCATAAGGACACATGAAAGCAGTTTGGCTGGCATCTGCCTATAATTCCAATTACCTAGAAAGTGCAAACAGGGTGACTCAAAACAAAACAAAAAACAAACAGAAGCACTAAGAGTTGGGGTTGTGGCTAAAGTGGTACAGTGCCTGCTCAGCAAGTACCAAGGCCCTGAGTTCTATCCTAAATTCCTCTAAACAGCAACGAATAAAATAGTTTTATTTATTTTTTTATTTATTCATTTTTGGTGGGTCATGGGGCTAAGAACTTGGACTGGGCTCTGTCCCTGAGCTCTTCAGCTCAAGGCCACTACCCAAACCCTAGGCCTGGGTGTTGTCCCTGAGCTCTTCAGCTCAAGGTTAACACCCTACCCTTGAGTCATGCCCCACTTCCCATTTTCCAGAGATTAATTGAAGATAAGAGTCTCAGGTCTTTTTATTCCTCTCTGGCTTTGAATCTTGATCCTCAAATCTCAGCCTCCTGAGTAGCTAGGATTACAGGCATGAGCAACCAAGCCAACTAAAATCATTTTAGCGATCCTAATTAAGGCATAGAAGATAGCAGAAAGGACAGTAAATGATATTTTAGAACATATTGGAAAGAAACCAGAGACTTCATTTGGCTCTCTTTTTTGGATCCTTGCCTTTGCAAGTGATATATTTCGAAGAAGCCTGGGCTACTGGATGAGGGCTGTTTAAGGTATTCAGACAGCAACCCTCTGCTAAAGTCCACACTGACAGCCAAAATCAACTGCCAGATACTTTAGTGAACAAATTGTGATGATTTAACCTTCAGTTTTTGAGTAACCCCATAAGCTTAACTTTGCCAAGTAAAGTAAAAAACAAGCTGTTCCTCTAAGCGTTGATCAAATAGCAAATGAACGAAGACAAAAATATTGTTGTTCAGCTCACAGAATTACTATGTACTATGTCTTTATTTCTCAAAATAGGTGGTGAGTAGGTTATCTCATTTTAAGAAGAAACTTTCTGGAGAATATACTTTGTGGTAGCATTAGTATGGAATGGGTAATGAGTTGGTTATGAAACAGAATTGATAAGACACGAGAACACTAATGTACAGAGATTACGCACAAATAGGAGAGATGGCTTTTAAGCAAATGAAAGAAAGTACAGTAAGTGGATGGAACACATGATTTTTTTCTTGTAAATATCTAAATAATAAAGTGAGAATAAATGTATCCTCACTAATTATGAGATGGTTATTATTTCAGATTTTGTTTTATTTAGAATTATTTCTTTATTTGTTTTATTTATTATTATTGTATTCTATTATGGAATAATTTGAAGTCTACAATTCTAGCCACTTTTTAGATGGAGTTCAGGGAAGGACAGTTGTTCCAAGCCAACCCTGAGCAAGGAAAATGAATTTGTGAAAATCCATCTCAATCACAACAGAAACAACTGGATGCAGTATGAGTTTTCAGCCCAGCCACAGTGGGAAGCATAAGGAAGAAATCATTGTCTAACCCAGTGTAGGCAAATAGTAAGACTACATGTCAAAATAAGCAGCGCAAATAAGGTTGGAGATGTGGCTAAAGCGCTAGCGCATCTACCTGAATAGCAAGACCCCAAGTTTACATTTTTGGTAGGAACCACAAAACTCTGACAGTGATTATAGGACGACATGACAAATAACTTTGTCTAAAATTATAATCAAATGAGAAAAAGGTAGAGGAGGGGGAAATGAACAATTACAGGACAATTGTGAGCCTGTAGGAACCATTAATAAGAAATTCATCTCTTGAAATTTATAGGCCCATAATGTTAGAATGTGAAAAGCAAAGTAATGATACAAATGTGTTATCTAAACAACATAGTTCAAACTTGACTTTTTCTACAATATGTTATGTAATAATTCAGAAAGTGACATCTGATATGACTCCAAATAACATGAGTGATAATGTCAATGATGAATCCATAATTCAGGTGATACTGAATGAATCTAAAATTTTAACTCAAATCAGTGGATTATTGGTGCCACATATACAAGATTTAAGTTTCAATTACTAATAAAATTGTGAAGATATAAATGTTGACATTAAATTTAATATCTATGCTTAATAAGGTATAAAAATATTACATGCTTTGGAACTGGTTGTTAGAAAAATAAAAATGAATAGAGTAACTATTACATTCAATAGATATTTCCGGAATTGTTGACTAGGTCTAAAATATTTAACTGTAAATTTAGAAAGCCTTTAATAAATTTACTCTGCTACTATTTTCTTTTTTGGCAAGATATTCCTCACCAGGCATGGTGGTTCACTCCTGTAATCCTAGGTACTCAGGAAGCTGAGATCTGAGGATCAAGGTTCAAAGCCATCCCAGGCACAAAAGGACTCTAACCTCCGGAAAACGTAAAGTGGAGCAAGGGTAGGGCAGTATTCTTGAGATGAAGAGCTCAGGGACATCTCCCAGGCCAAGAACAAGCCCCATGACTCACAAAAAATAAAATAGAAAAGATATTCCTTATATAAGCAAACACTACTTATAGGAATTTAAGTGAATTATTTCAAGGTGGATAAAGATCCATGATGTTTTACTGTATTTTAAATAAAAACCACAAAGAAAATAATTTCCATTTTATGTCTGCTACTGATTTTATTTATTAACTTGACAGTCAGTTTTCTATTAGAAATTTATTCTAGTTCATATTGGGAATGGAAATGCATGGAGAAAGCAAAGATTTTCATGCAGAACCAAAGTGATATAATGTTGAGGCCAGGTAGAGTGCCTGCCTACCATGCTCAAAGCTATGGGTTTGATCCCTCGGTAGCACATACACAGAGAAAGCCGAAAGTGGTAGAGTGCTAGCCTTGAGAAAGTTTAAGGAAAGTGTCCAGGCTCTGAATTCAAGCCCCAGGACTGCCAAAAAAAGGTGACAGAATGTTAAGGTACAGATTGCTGCATTAATTGTCAATATTCTTCTGTACAATATCACTATAAAAATACTTTCAAAATAAACTAAGCTAAAAGACAATCTGATACTGCCTACCTATGGAATTCTATCATTTTCTGTTCACGTTGGATAGCATTTGAAGAAAATTTGGGTCAGCTTCCTCATACGTGTGCACCTGCATTTCTGAAATTGCTTCAGTGCTAATTCTGGTGGCAATTTGATTGTAACAGCAGGTAGTTTATTTGTAATTGTGTTAGTGTTTCAAATCCTCTTAGTAACACAGGATCCAGTGTGCGAGGCATTCCATGTGGAAACTGTTGCAACGTAAATGTTTAGAATCATTAACTAATTTTAGCACTCATTGGTTCTTACGCATGAAATCATCGCCCTGTTAAAGTAGCTGCAGATGTTTATAAATTCATATTTTAAACAAATGATTCTCTACTTCCATTTTTGTTTTCACTAACATTACTTAGCAGACTATCCATGAAGAGTATTGATCAAATCAAAGTGATATTATCAATCAAAGGTTCTGAACTGTTAGCTCAATAAATACAGTACGTATGTTCTTTTCACCTTGAATGAAAAAAGCAAACTAATTATGAGAAGCCATCATAATTCTGATTTATATGTTTTCTGCATTGAGTCACCCTTTTTTTCTTTCTTTCCTTTTTTCTTTCTTTCTGTGTCAGTCATGGGTCTTGAACTCTGGGCCTGAGCAATTCAGCTCAAGGCTTGTACTCTACCACTTTGAGCCACAGGACTACGTCCAGTTTTCTGGTGGTTGAGACAAGAGTTTCACGGACTTTTGTGCCTGGGCTTGCTTTGAGCCTTGGTCCTCAGATTGCAGCCTCCTTAGTAGCTAAGATAACAGGCATGAGCTAGTGGCCCCTGGCTAATCACAAATTTCTGATGTCAAACTCAAAAGGCAATAGTTGTACCTTTCCTTTAGAAAAAAATAATAAATCTAACAAAATAGCTTTAGCCATCAGAATGGAAGGCAATAGATATAGGAAGTCTTTTGTGTTATTGTTGAGTGCAGAGTGCAGGGTCAGGCTGGCCCATGAATCTGCATCACTGAGTAAGATAACCACACAAAGAAATGAGCTGTCATGTATGAACGCCATGCCTAACTTTGAGCTATATTCTATGTTGTCGGTATTGTGAATCACTTTCTGCTGAGACTTGATTACCATTGGGTACAAATGTGTTATTGTTTTATCACTCTCTGCGGAGACCTATAGTGAGAGTGAACACGTGGACCTCTCCTGCCCTGCCCACCTTTGTGCTGATAGGCTCCTGCATCTTATATTAGCTGAATGGACTTCCTCAATAAAAGAGCTCCTGCCTTGACAGGTCTCCCTGATGCGACTGATTGTCCTGTGGCCAGGGAGGGCTGGGTGCGGGAGGTCAGTTGACCCTCTCCTTTTTTGGCTAGTCCTGGTCGGGGTACATTCTCCCTATTCCTCCTGTGGGTCAGGAGGGACCAAGGCCTAAAAACCCTGACATGTTATAACTACATTTTAAATCCAGTTTGAATTCAAATTTTATTTCTCATTGTCAAGATAATCACAATTTAACCACTGTCATTAATTACTCAGGAGCCTCAAGATAGAAAAATTATATATACTAACATGAAATCTCATGAAATTTATACAGTATATGTATATAAAATATAAACACAAATTTTACAAAGTGAAGCATGTAATTTTATTTCATACATGCTCTAATTTTTCATTTCTATGTCCTTCCTCCTATTTTTACTGATGATTCAAAATTATGTAGACTTTCCTCATCACTTGAGTTGTGGATATTTCATTGTTTCTCATCTTTCATGTCATCTCAAATATTAAAACAAAATTCAGTTCATTTTTCTTGTAACACCTCGTGTGTGTGTGTGTGTGTGTGTGTGTGTGTGTGTGTGTGTGTGTATCTTCTAGACTGTTTGAAATTTGTGTCCCATATTTTTGGCTTTAATTTTGAAGACAGATATTTAGCCTATGTGGCTATTTCAAATGACATACTGTATAATATAAATATAATGTATATACTGACATAATGTATATACTTTCCTATGGAATGATTTCCTTGCACTTATTTTGATGACTTTAACAGGATTTGAATTAATTTCATATTAATCTTTTGTCATACTTCTGTGAATTCTGTGAAGTAACCGTCATTTGAAAAAATCATGAGTATAATAGAAAGTGTAGGAGTGCAAAAGTAACTCAGTAAAGGAAATAACTAAACCTTGTATAGCTATTAAATTATTTCTTGTAAAGTACATCAGTTGCATATGTTTTCTACATATGTAAGTACTTAGAAATAAATATTTTCAAATTATTAGAAATCTATTCCAGGAAAGCCTACTCTCTTTTCCATATATTTTTTATTGTAATTAATAAATAGAGGATGCATTACTTCACATACATTGATACCCTTTCTCATGTCTTGGTCCCCATTTCCCTTCCCCCACCCCCGCTCCTCATCTTGTTTTCTCCCCTTCCCTATCTGATTTCAAATAACCAAATACACATATATCCAATATATCAGATAAAAGGTGAAATACTGTAACAATAACAACACTAGGATTATATAAAAAGAGAATGATCCTTTAAGTGTCATTGAGCAAAAAAGTAAATTATAAGTGGTGAATGCTCTCACTTGCATACCCCTACATCTCTGTATAGTATGTAAATCATATCCTATTGAGTATATTACATCATGCTTTGTTTCTTTTTCTTTTGCATTTGTATCATTAAGCAGATATTCTACAACTATACTATACCTCCAGTCTTGATTTTTATTAGTATTATTAGTATTTTGAAGGGGAAAGAATAAAAGATCACCTAACAATAGTCACCATTAGCAATCAAATCTCTTTTCACACACTCCTCCACCTATTACTTGTTGAACTTATTTTCTAAAACACACTTGAAAAATCAACATTTATGTCATGATCCTAAATAATAAGCACAAAAATAAAACTATAGGCCATACTTTCTAAAGCGTTATGAAATCAATTTTTTTCTTTTTCATTTTCCCTTAAATATCCTCCAGCTACAGAAGCAGGTAAGACTTCAAGCTGTGCTCTTATTTGTAATGGTAGGTATCATCTCGGAGGCCATGTGGCTACCCAGCATGAGGCAGCTATGATGAGCCATGATGAAAAAAGAAACGACAGATGCAAAATGAGAAAAGTTTGTACACAACCACCTTGGCTTTATGGAGGTTTCAGGTTTACCCATCATCAGAGTACCTTGATCTGCTATGGCTTTCGACAAGGAGGGGAGACCACCTGTTTTGCCTCAAGCAATAATTAAGATCAAAGAAAATATGCTTTGCATCAGTAAAACATGACAAGGAGGAGAGAGAGAGGTGTTTTCAGCAATGGCAATGGAAGTCACTTCTCCACATGGAAGTCAGGGTTCTTATCATGTAAGGCACAGTGGTGAAACTGATTAAAGAAAATCAGATACAAGCAAGTGATGTAGAACAATATTTGCATTTTAAACAGTCAGCAAAATCAGGGGACTGAGCCACCATGAGAGCATTGCACAATAGCTCCTTATAGCGGGTATAGCTTCTCAGCCCTGGCAGCCTTGGCCTTGGGAGACCCTAGGTTGAGGCATACCATACTTATATAATAATGATCACTATCTACCTTTGACATGCTAACAAGTGTCCATGGACATATAATTTTCCTAAACATGAGAAACATATAGATTAGTAAAATACTTCCAAGAACATCCCATAGTTGATACAAAGGATGACAGAGGTACATAGTTTCAGTATGAAGTTCCTGTCATTGAAAGGATGCTATGGAGGCATCCCCAGCCCAGCATCCTACCAGCTTATGAAAAACACATGTTCTAAACATCAAATGAAAATTCTTTGTTTTGTTGTGGCCTGACAGGTATGTCTGGTGATATTTTGAATTTACATGACAAACCAAGAAAATTAAGGACTCCCCAATTCCAGACCTTTATATTACTTGGCACAACTATGCTCATTAGATCTTGAAGAGTTAGAGTCCTTTGTATACAGATAATGCCCATGAAAAATAATATCGTCATCTAACAAAGTCTAATCACACACTGAGACCTTGTAACTGAAAACTTCCAGCATTTAGAAATCTATTCTCAATAATTTGATTTCAAACCAAATTATAATCATTGTAAAAGTGCATCTTATAGTTTTAGGACATGTCTATTGTTTCCCAATAGAAGTACAAACATCTTTAAAATAATTCAGTGCCTGCAAAATGACATTCTGAGCTGCTTGCTGGTGGCTCACGCCTGTAATTCTAGCTACTCAGGAGGCTGAGATCTGAGGATCATCTTTCAAAGCCAACTAGGGAAGGAAAGTCCATGAGACTCATCTCTAACTAACCCCCAGTTAGTTGGCTCAAAGTGGTAGAGCACTAGTTCCAAAATAGAACGCTGAAGGACTCCACCCAGGCCCTCTGACCGACAAAAAATAAATTAATAACATTCTGAGAATATGGAGTAGGTAACTCTTCAATATTTCAAATAAACATGAATTACCAGGCACAGATTACCCATAAAGGTATCTAGTCCATCAAAAAGGCTACATGGGAATATTTACACAAAAATAAAAGTGATTTATTTCCACATTTACATTAGTATCAATTAGTTGTAAAACAAGCTTTCATTTTAACTTGTCTACCCATACATACTTACAATGTCCCTTCATAAGGCTCACCTTCTGCCTATGTTCTCCCTCATTTCCAACTTCCCTTCACAAACCTATGTGAGTGAGCCTCACTGTTCCATCTTCACACACACACACACATATGGAGTATGTTTACTATATTCACCTTAATTCATGCTCTCCAATTGTTTCCTTCCCTATTATATTCATAATATTAAAGTATGTCCAATGGTATGAACTTTTAAACTACAAATTTGCTTGTACCATTTTTATGAAGGTAATTTATAATGTATATATACATGCATACATACATATATACATATGTATATATGCAAAGTAGTAAATATAAATGAGTTTTTAGTAAGATAGTCACTTGTTCAAAACTTAATTAGCAATACATTCTTTGCAAGTTTTTCCACATGCATATTTTATGTATGTATGTTTATGTATGCATGAAAGCACGTGTCATGGGAGATATTTTTGCATGAATGCCTATCTATATATTACAGCCTCAAGATACATCTGATCAATACTTATTTGAAACTTTCAGTTATATGAGAATAAAAAAGGTATACTTTGATAATTCATTTTTCCAAAAAATATCCTCCTAATTTCATATTTACATGGAATATTCTGTGTTTCCCTCTCTAAATTTGAAAAGACTAATATTCTTTAGAATAACTTGTGTTCAACTGGAAGAACTGCAGAGTATTGAAAGCAATGAAATGCCATTAAAGTTGTCATTATTTCTAGATGATATAATTGCATACTAAGAAAATTGAAATTATCCTAGGAAAAAAAATAGTGAATAATGATTTGTAACAATTGAACTTGACTTGTCCCAACTGCTCCAGTTGCCACTACAGCACACTCAACTTGAAGCATACCTTTCTTCTTATCAGTCTCAACAAAGGCCTCAGGAGCTGTGGTACTGTGTTCCATTTACCTGTCTGGGTGCAATCTGTATCTTCACTTATTTTGCTGTTCAACTAATTCTGTATGCCACACAATATTATTAAATAAATGTATTTTTGGAAAAATTAATATTTCTTATCATTTGAGAGTCTCTGTACTTATTTACTAAGAATAATTGTGTGTTTTCCCTTGGTCTCATATCCATTTATTTTAATATATATGAAAGATTTTTAGAAAAGCAGAATTAACAGTTCTCTGGTGAGGTATAGTCTTGTCTTCCAATCACTCATAAATAAAGACACTTGCATTAGTTTAATGCAAAAAGAAAAACACTAAACCTCAGTGTCAGAGACTGGAACAGTGTAAAACAAAAACATTTCAGGTGCAAGCTTCAGCCTGATTTGATAAACTTATTCTGAGAAAATGACCTAATAATTCATTCACTGTAGAGGAGTAGCTATTCACTTTTAATACAATCATCTATACTACTTCATGTTGCTAAATCCTTGAGAAAATGGATCCCAGCTATTACAATCCATCCAACAACACCTTATCTACAGCATCGGTGAGCCAGTCATAGGACCTCCCATGTATGTCACTAAAGCAGCATTGTCATCTTGGGATAGGTTCTTTATAGCCTTACATGCCATTTGACTTGGTAAGAAATCGGCAGAAAAATGATGGTACACGAGTTCCATTTCCATCTCGTTCACAGAATGCCATTACAATGGTAATAGGCACCCATTTTGTTAATAGAAAAGAAACTATTTTAGTCATAAGCAAAGGCATAGAAGATAAGCTCTGATAAATTGACATTATTAGTAGTGATAACTAATTTGCATCTTGAATACAAATACTCATAAGAAAATTTGCTTTGTGTTGAGTCATTGCTAAGCTGATGTTCAGGAAATAACTTAGTTTGACTTTGTAGTCTAGTATCAGACTTCCCTATATCACAAGATCAACTTGAGTAGATTTTATTAGACTGTTTAATTAAATTAGTTTTCACTTACATTTAATAGTTGTTTATAATAACAAACCTTAAGAGCTAACGTTATTTCTCTGAACAAAAATGTATTCACATTACATTCATTTATTTAATGATTTATTTTCTCTATAATTTTTCCTAGTGGTATGTTTTTAATTGCATATATGTCCCCAAGAATAAGAAAAAAGTAGTATTTTAAAGAAAGAATAAAAAGTTATTTACATTTTTTGTATTGCATTTTGTTATTAAAATATATTTTTCATGAATTATAATTCAGATAATGTACACATCTCCTTTAAAATTGTGATTATGTGGAATATTAATATTTTAGCTATTGCAGTTAATATGAAATAAAATATTAAATAGTTGGTGGAATAACTAACTAGAGGAAATAACGGTGATAATAAAGTATTCAGCAATCATTTCCAACTCATCTGTATGGTCAATTGTTGATTTGATGATAAGCTTATAAGAAGGAACTTTCCCTCTGTGATTTTCAGATTGAATGGATACAGAAAGTTGTAAGCCACTCTATTCTCCCCTAATTTATCAATAAATGGTATCGTGATGTGATTATGACATTTTACCTCAAGCTGTATGCAAAGATGAGTGAGAAGCATCTTTCCACTATTTTATTCTGTTTTGTTTTGTCCTGGGGCTTGAACTCAAGGCCTGGGTATTGTGCCTGAGCATTTTTGCTCAAGGCTAGCACTCTATCTCTAGGTATAAACTTTCTGCTAAAACTGGTATCTTGGCGAGAGCTCAGAAAGACTCACCATCGTCCATCGATCTTCCAAAGCACTCTATCTCTTAAACTACATCTCCACCTCCAGCTTATTTTGGTGCTGAATTAGATACAAGAGTCTCACTAATTCTCCTGTTTAGACAAAGATCTAAGGATCTCAGAATGGCTAGTATTGGATTACAAACATGAGTCACCTGTACCTAGCCCCAGTACTACTATACATATGGCAATTGGATTCCTTATTATGAGACTACTGTATACAGGTGGAAGGTAAGGAAAAGTCTCCTCCCCAAAGAAAGTGAGAGATCATAGTGAATTCATATGTTATTGCTCTTTAAGAGAGTCTTGGCCTTCAGATATCACCAGTGTGTTCCGTTCATTCATAGGTAAGGAACACTTACCACCTTCTCAAGTTTTCTCATCAGTTTTGATATTATTTGATAATAGAGGCCTAATTCTTGGCTCAAATTGCCTTTTATAGGCAGTGTCTATCAGAGTGAACATCTAATAGTGAGGTCACAAATGAAAAACTTTTTTTATATAATTTTAACTCAATTCTCAACATGTTTGATAGTCTGCATTTCCTTAGTGGCAAAATAACTGAATAAGCAAATGCCTTTTATTAATATAGCTTTCAAGTCTACCTCCAAGATTAACAGTACTTGTTCACCACTTAGATTTCTTACTTAGATTTCTTATATTAATCATTTTTCAATGGGTATCTCTAATAGTCATTGGAAATATTGAAGAGTGATCACAATAATATGGTTTACAAGCTCTTTTCTGAAAATGTAAAACTACTGAAGTTTTTACGTCAATAGTTGAAAACTTCTACTAACTATAGTGATTGCTTAAAAGCAACTGAGTCACTCAGACACAGAATTCAGTTCTTTAAAGGGTTATTTTTAAGTGCCATTTGCATATTTCCCAAGTATTCCACTGGTAAAAAATGAAGAAAGAAAAGCCTACCAAAAATTTTACCAAGATCTCAGAGCCTACATGGCTTTCCCATTCATTAACCTCTTTAAATGAATTAAATGCTTTGTGATTGTACTAAGGGGATCCATAAGTTATACAACAGAGAAATTACATCCATGCAAGAATAGAAAGTAGTATAAATGGTGTTTTTCTCCATCAAAACTCAAATATGACAACAATGGCTCCAAAAATAAACATGATATTATTTTACTATTTCTCTATTGAAATACCATATTCATACTATTCATAATGCTATTTATTTTTATCTTTTCTAAGTTTGTCATTGCTGTTGTTATGGTTTTCATTTTCTTTGTGGTACTAGGGATTGAACCCAGGGCCTTGTGCATGATATGTTACTGCTGCAACATGAGCCAAAATCCAGTCCAAAGCTGGAGGCATGGCTCAATTGGTAGAATGCAAGCCAAACATGTTTGAAGCCCAGTACTACAAAACCCAATCCAAAACATTTCTCTCTCCAGCAGAAAAACTATCTGGTCCCACAAGTTAAAATCATGAGCAACAGTCTTCCTTCCTTCCTTCCTTCCTTCTTTCTGGGAAGTCTGTGACCCTGTGTCAAAGTCAGGACAATCTTTCAAAGCAGATTTGAAAGTCCTTGAAAGAAAATTACAAATGTTATTTCTTCACCACAATTCTACCTATCAAGTTAGAATTGTTGCTTTTCTTTCTTCCCTTTTTCTTCCATTTTTAAGGCGAATGGTTGTGTTGGCCATCTTCCTTCACTTGGCTAAATTAATAAAATTACTATAGTAGGGATAGAAACTTAAGAACTATTTCTCTTAAGGTCTCCATATCCCCACTATGACATACACAGGCAGAAGCGTATAGTTCTAGAGATCCGCAAGAAATGAAGGGAAGAGGGAGTGAAAACGTGGGGATTACTGTTGTCCTCGTCCAGTTGTAGCTGGAGATTTTTCTAGTCAGCCCTGACATTAGCGGTGAACCAACATCATGATAAAAGAGGCCTCAGGACAGCCATCTTTCCCTTCAATGTAATATGTGTAAGGGCAAATCATGAAGTCCCAAAGGGACTAAGACAAGATTGATACACATGCTTTTAAATATGATGAGTTTGTGGTGACAATGATACATGCTACAGAAACATTAAATAAACGTAACAGCATCAATGCTAGGGGTGAAAAGAGTTATAAGCCAGCAGTAGGAAAATGATTTCTTTGAACTGTATCCCCACAAAGGCCTGTAGAATTTTCTACCACCTCTATTTCTGCCATGTCAATTCAAGCACTATTATCTTTTTATTTTGTTTTGCCAGTCCCGGGGATTGAACTCAGGGCCTGAGCACTGTCCTTGGGCTTTTCTCAAAGCTAGCGTTCTACCACTTGAGCCACAGCAGCACTTCCAGCTTCTTTTTCTATGTATGTGTTACCGAGGAATTGAACCCAGTCTTTATGCATGCTAGGCAAGTACTCTACCACTAGGCCAAACTCCCGGCCCACAAGCACTATTATCTTTTGTTTCAACCATTACAATAGATCAGCTGCATTAGCAAACCTACATTCTAT
Source organism: Megascapheus bottae (assembly GCF_031878675.1). Taxonomy (NCBI): domain Eukaryota; kingdom Metazoa; phylum Chordata; class Mammalia; order Rodentia; family Geomyidae; genus Megascapheus; species Megascapheus bottae. The sequence continues at coordinate 57,025,500 of NC_143511.1, forward strand.
ATTCCATAGTGGAAGCAGGAAAATCCTCATTGCAAAATGAGATCAGAGCATTCCTCTATTCCAAACTTTTTGGTAGACAAAGTACCGGAAAAGTGGAGTTTTTCCATAATCTAACAGCTCCTAATGATTTCTCTTTGTGTGTCTCTCTGCCTCTCTATCTCTGTCTTTTGTCTCCCCCCCCCTCTCTTCTCTCTCTCTTGCTTATACTCTGTCAATTTAACCCATGGATACCTTGTTTTGTCTGACATTCTTAAATATCCAATACATGTTCCACATCTTCTGTGAGTACTGCTGTATGACTACTCTACTCTTCTTCCCTCCCCTCTATCCGTATTCATTGCTGAAATGTCACTCCAGTATATGAAACATCCTATGAAAAGAAAACAGACTCATTGCTGTACCTTGTCACCTAAACCTATCCAACAAACCCTTTCCAACAATTTCCCTGTTCTCAACATTTGCACTGTTTCTTCACTAAAACAAAACTCCACATACAGACATATATCTCTGTTCACACAGAACAATGCTGTATCTCTACCAGTCAGCTGCTAGTAAGTATACAATGTAGTAAATAAACAAATACGTGTTGTGACTTTAGAAACAGTAAAGTATGTTTCCAGAGCAGAAAGTTGTCAGTGTGGTATCATAGTTTCCCACAACTGAGCTTCAAGGCTTATGGTGTCTGCCTTAAACATCACCGCCTCTTGTTTTGATCAGCATTTCTCTTTCTTTCAAGTATCTTCACATTTAACTCCTCCATTAAAATTTTTATTCAGAATCTGTTTCCTGAACCCCTACTAGGTGGCTGAATTTCCTTCCTGAAATTCATTTACACCAAACTGCTAATGTTATAGTAAGTAATGTAATAAAATTAATTTACTATAACACTGCAATGAAAACAATTACTAGTTAAGCCCTTTCAATAGTTAGATCTATTCTAAGCACGTATTTGATTACATAATATTATTTAGTGCACAGTCAGAACGTGGTCTGTGATTTGGAACAATAAATTATCAACATAGTTTAAATTGCATAAGACCAGGGAATGTTACTAAATACAATATATGTTATTAAAACCGTATGGGATAATTCAAGCCAATGAAACTGAAGCATAGAACAGATAATGACACTTGAACTGCAGGGATATGGCTGAAGTAAAAATGTGAAATGTCATTCTGAGGAACAGGTTCCCTTACTTCCTATGTCATTTCAGAAATAAAATCATAAAACTGGATTAAAGACAAATATAAAGTTCAATATAACAAAAACTGATTTTTCTTCTAAAGTATAAACTCATGGATACTTACTCCAACATTAATAGACAAGTAGTAGCTTTGCAGAGAGTTTGTCTTAAATTTGGGTCTGTGTGTAAGTGTGTGTATGTGTTTGTGTGTGTGTGTTGAATTTGCTCTAAGGGAGCTTGGTCACTCTGAGAAGACTGAAAGAAAACTAAATTATTGAAAAGGCTATATTCATAACATTTTTTGAAAAAGGACTAATATTACAGCTGCCAAGTCATGAACTGAGGCACTGTCAATCTGTTTTCCAAATCTGATGCATCAATTGGTCTTTGACTTAATCTTTTTGTTCTCTCCCTAGGGTCTATTAAAATTTAGTTAATTCACTTGTAACTCATTGAGTTTGCTTGTAGATTTATAAACACAGTCTAATTATCACAAGTGAGGGAAACCATGCAACCAGTTTCTCTGCATCTGGCTTACTTCCCTTAAAATAATCTTTTCTCAAGTCTTTCCATTTCATTACCAATGGTACAATATCATTCTTTCCACTCATCTACTGGTTGAGTACAATTCCATTGTCAAAGTCCAACAGAGTGAGTATCAGGTCATGATTACTTGCAAGAGGGGAGTATGTGTCCAAGCTGAGAGAGGAGCCAAAATGTTTTGGCTTTATGAGCCCCTGAAATTGCATATGATTATATTCAGCTCCTTCTTGGAGAAAAGTCTACTCTTTTTACACTTCAATAGATACCACTCTGTGCTTGCTTTTCCACAATCCAGGATTAAAGAGTAGTGGTTAACCTCACCTTATGAGTCAGTGTGTGTTCTCTGCTGTCAAGATTCCTTCTCTCTCCTTCTCTTAAGTGCCATAGCAGTCAGATTATAATGTAATTTGAAATAGATGGTCTGTGAGTGCTTTCTCTTAATTTCATTAAGCTTTTAGGACATAAAGGTTCCTGTCTGTTCTCAATTGTGATAGATTTTTATCACTGTTTTGTTAAATGTTTCTGCATCTCTTTTCCTTTGACCTCATGGGTCAGATTAGTGAATCCACAGATCCCTCAGATTCTCTTCATTTTACTTCAAGAGATTTTGTTTCTTTTGTTTTTATCTCAGACTATCTATTGTCATCTACTATTTTTACATTGGTTCTCTCTTCTGCATGTCAATTTTGTTAATTAGTTTATTTATGCTATTTTACATCTTATCTCTGGAATTCCTGTTAGATTTCCTTTTGTAATTTATTTCTTTAATTACTCATATTCTTATATTTTCCTTTCATTGTTTTCCTTAGGGCTCTCCTAATTTTTTTAACCACTTCAACTTAAGAAACCAATTCAGGTTATCCTGAATATAAAGGGAAATCTTACCTCAAAAATAACACACAAACACAAAAGAACTAAGAGTAGGTCAAGTGGTAGAGCCCCTGCTTTGCAAACATGAGGTCCTGAGTTCAAACTCCAGTGCCACCAAAACAAAAATAAACACAATAACAACAAAATAAGCACCACTGGTGGATTATGTCAAAAGTTGTAAAAGTCCATAAGAAATTAATTAAACCAATTAATTACATAAATTTGTGATTGTGATTGTCAAAGGCAATAGTTCCAGAGATAACAGTGGACATTCACATTTCATTTACAAATATGGGAAATTCTAGAGAGGAAAACCTACTATGTTGCATAGCCTTTGTAACTGGTTCTAACCACATGCTTTCTGAGATTCATTCTCTAAAAGTCTGCAAAGGAAGTGACACTCACCCACAAAGACCCACAAAGACAATGTACTAGTCAAATCCAAAAAAAATGAATGAAATTAGATTTTAAACTACCTCAATGACCACGATGATGATGATGATGATGATGAAGTACTTACTGGAGATTTTTTAATGTTCAATGTTCTGATATGATTATTTAAAAGTAAGTTTATTACTGACATAGTTCTCCTAATATAATTATGATTAGAAAAGTGATTTCAAGTACAAATTATAGCAATTAGTATTCATTTTCATATTATTGATTAAACCCAAAATAATTGTACTTCCTAGCCAATTTAATCAGATAAAGGGGAAAGTACTCAGAGACAAATGTCTCTTTAATCAATTGGTAGTCATAAAATTAAATCGTCACATAATTAAGAGGCAAAACAAAAATGATAACATTAATTGATAATAGTTAGCACCAAATAGCTGGAATTTGTAAAACCTCATTTTTTTCTGAATAAGACAGATGATTTTCTTGTAGTTGAAAGTCTTTAGTTTCAACTTAATAAACTTAGAATATCACTATTCATGTAGTTTCAGTTATGTCTTAAACGCCTTAAACTGATACTGGATCAGAAATTTTAAGTCCCATTCCTTTGTTGAACACTTGTTATAAATTAGATTTAAAGGCCGGGAGTTTGGCCTAGTGGTTAAAGTGCTTGCCTACCATGCACAAAGACCCGGGTTCGATTCCTTGGTACCACATACATAGAAAAAAGCCGGAAGTGGTGCTGAGGCTCAAGTGGTAGAGCTCTAGCCTTGAGAAAGTCCAAGGACAGTGTTCAGACCCTGAGCTCAAGCCCAGGACTGGTTAAATAAATAAATAAATAAATAAATAAATAAATAAATTAGATTTAAAGTAGAAATGAAAGGTACTGGTAGTTATCTGTGCTATAATGTGTAGAAAATTGAAACTAGATTTCATAGTTTCTTTTTTCCATGTATTTTTATTATAATTAATAGAAGGGTTACATTACATTCACCAGATAGAAGGTGCATTACTTCACAAACATTGATACCCTTTCTCATGTTTTGGTCCCCATTTCCCTCCCCCCACCTCTGCCCCTCATCTTGTTTTTCTGCCGTCCCTATCCTATTTCAAATAAACAAATATGCATATATACAATATATCAGATAACAAGGTGAAATACTGTAACAATATGAGATAACCAAGAGACAGCAAAAGAGATGAGAGATAACATAGTACATTAAGGACAACAATCACTCATTCTAGAGCTTTTGTTTCTATATCTGGGGGGTCCTTTCATTTAGTGTCATTTCTATATAGCCTTATGTATCTAGGTTTTGTTCTTTTGTAACTCTCTGTTAGGAGAGCCCAAGGTTTCTACTGATTATGACAAATGAGGGAGAGTGTTGGGCCTATGTTCCTTTGAGTCTGGCTTACTTAATATGATTTTTTTCTAAGTCTTTCCACTTCTTTACAAATGGGGCAATGTCGTTCTTTCTAACAGCAGCATAGAATTCCATTGTGTATAAATATAAAAATTTATCTTGAGTACAATCTACATGTTAGACAGTAAATTTTAGTCAAGATTTACATCCTACTTCTGTAATTTGAAGACAATATTTGTCTCTGAAATGTGTTGCTGCGAAATACAGAGAGCTTTGTCATAATACTGATTTTTGTATGAAATTAAAATTTGAGGATACAATCTAATTGTTAGAGCAATCTACACTGGTTAAATGCTAGAAATTAAGAGTTTAGGCCAGAAAATATCATGTAACCCTTTTACTAATTACAATAAAAAAAAAAGAGTTTAGCCAGAGAACTCAGTCATTCCAAAGCTTTTTGTGGTAATATTATGTGAATTTTGAATTTTGTACCTCGACTAACTGTTGGGGCTAATCTAACAATATTTAAAAATGAAGCACTGGATCTGTAAAAAGCTGTACAAAACCTGGTGTACATAAAAGCAATTCCTGGCCGAAAGTCCCTGTTAGAGCTCTAATCCTCATATATCCTGGATATGTAGTTCATAAACAGAAAGTAGATTGATTGAATCGTTTTTCCATGTGAATAATTAACTGTGCCCATATGTGTAGTATTTGAATAATAAATGCACATCATTATGACAGCTGCATGAGCACACTAATTTTCACTAAAAGAGCTGCGTATTAATATAGCAAAAGTTGCTTCATTGGTAATATTCAGTGCACAAAAATGACTATTACCTTCTCCCAAGCTGTGATGTTCCATGAGATTTCTATTGTGGATTAAAAAGTAAAGAGGCTTAAAATCTGAATAGTTTATTGAGAAGTGATGAATAGTTATCATGTTAGAATAAAAAATTAAAATTAAAGATTAACAAAATTCTTAGCTCAATTAAATAAGCTACAGTGTATTTTTAAAATATTGCATATTATAGATTATGTAGTTTATCACTGTTAAGCAACATTCTATGAATATGGCAAACTATAAATCACAGAAGATGCAATTTAATATCAAGAAAGATAATTCATATTTGCTACAGCATAAAACAGTAACAGAGTAGAACCACATCTTCTTTATTTGAAATATATCTAGTAGATACCTAAACTAATTTTAAAGACTTAGTCTATACACCAAAATTCAAATCCAAGTCTGGGAGTGTGACCTAGTGGTAGAGTGCTTGCTTAGCTTGCAAAGTCCTAGGTTCAATTCCTCAGTACCACATACATAGAAAAAGCCAGAAGTGGTGCTATAGCTCATGTGGAAGAGTGCTAGCCTTCAGCAAAAGTGCTCAAGGACAGTGCCCATGCCCTAATTTCAAGCCCCACGACTGGCAAAAATAAATACTGTTCCATTATAAGAATATTTAATTGGCTTCTCACAAAGACTATGTATACTTAATGTGAACAGTATTATATTTGCTTGGAGTATTTAGTGTTTAAGTTAATTATTGAATGTCGTATTTTGTTACAATATTATATGCAGTATTACAAGCTACTACAAATTATTAAATAAAAACATAAACGAGAAAATAATCTGTTTAAGTAGCCCATTCTGATGAAACCGCAGGCCTAAATTTGCAAAGGCAAATGATAATATTCAGAGACTTGGAAAAGTGGACTGATTAAACTCAGAAAGACAATCATTAACGTGTGTGTGTGTGTGTGTGTGTGTGTGTGTGTGTGTGTGTATACTTAAAACCAATTATGCAAATGTTCAAACAGAAATTGTAAGGATGGATTGTTTCAGGGAAGGTAATAGGACAGGATGGTAAGGCAGTTGAACAGATTTATAATCAATTATAAACATGTGAAAAAATAAGATATAAAAGAACGATTGTAAAAAACACAGGGTAATGAATAGTTTTAGTGAGGTGAATATTATCCACATGAATAAAGTGTATGTAAGAAATTATCACAAGGAAACCCTTGTGTTCAATTATTCTATACCACTATTAAGAATTTCAATGAAAATGACATTTCTTCAACTAATTATGAACTCTCTTCTGAGGGAAGACTCCTATATACAGAAATATGTGTTTGTGCACTAGTCCTGTTGGATCTTAGACCTTTTAGGAAAAGAATACTTTTGTTATCACCTTAGTGCTCAATAAATTTACATGTCAAATTAAGTTGAGGAAAGGAATTAGATTATCTGGCACTTGCATTTTACATTCCAAATAACAGCTATTTAACTAGAAGGAAATGAAACACTTCTATGTAACATTTCTCATTATTTCAAACACATTTCCCTCAAATAGAAAAGTGTGGTTTCATCAAATAGTTAAATATTGTGAAGGTAACACTTGTTTTTTGAGAGTGAGATAAATAAATGTTACTTGTTCTGGGAAATTACTCAAATTCATAGGTGATATTTTCAAATACCTATTTCCAGTGACATGTGGGCTTCATATTTTTATTCTCAAAGGCTCGGAAAGTAGGAGATGAGAGATTGAATGAGAGAGATCTTGGTTATCTCCTGAATCTGCCCTTAACTTGCTTTGTATTTCCTTATCAATCCCTTCCCTCTCACTGATCCATTTTCATTGACAGTTCTCTCTAAGTTGTCTCAGACAGAGACAGTTTTCTCCTTCTTCATGGGGTTTTTCTTTTCTGGATACCACCGGAGGGCCAGTAGATTTCACTGTGAGATAAAAATATCCATTTTAACAGAAATATAGAAGTAGTCTGTAGATGTGATGCCGCTACAAAGGATTAAAATAAAAAGGCTACTTTCTAGTAAGTAACTAGAAACATCCCAGAAAAGTAGTATTGCATAGTATTCATAAGAGCCAAAATAAGTGAATAAACACGTTATTATACTTAGGCTGCTGCATTTATTCTACAATCTTTAATAGATTCTCATCATAATGAGGAGGGGCTGAGCAATCCTCATATTTCTGTCTTAGAACATGTAGTTGGACAGTGTGGAATTTACATGAATAAAATTAACATTTGCCATAAGTCGACTTGTCTTATAACTTCCAAATAGGATAACTAGAAAATTATCTTACCCATCACTAGATAACAAAGTAATTTCAAATTATTCAATGGAATAATATTCTTGAAATAATAAAATAGGAATTCAGGGAGTTAAACTAAGTTTTCATGTATACAATGAAACAGAATTAATATCTCTAAATTTTAAATAAGTACAGTCATTATTTATTTCCATTTCCTGCATGGGTAGCAAGAAATATTTCTCTCTATATATTTCTGCCAACTTTGACCCTGTTACATTAAAGTCTTTGTGCAAACATAAAAAAGAAGATAAGATAATCAATAAAAAGCAAAGTGGTGAAGTATCTGCTGAACAAATAAACCAAGCAGGCACAGGGTCCTCAGTTCAAGTTCAAAAAGAAGAGAAAAGCAGGGATAAATATGAGTCTTACATGTTTTCAAACTAGAAAATAATGCTTTTTTGAGGGGGAATCCAGCGTTCTAAAGACAACAGAGTATGAGGAGAGAGTAAGACTGGGATCTAACCCAAGACAACTTCCTCACTAATCACTACATGTCACCAAATACTTGGATATCATTATTTAATTTCAAGTTGAGGAAAAGGAGAATCAGCAACATCAATAATTTTGTGAATGTCACATTTAGCATAACTGATTGAGAAATCCAGATGGAATTTGCTTCAAAGATCAAACGCCATATTGATTTCTCCTGATGTGGACACATGAAATAGTGGTAATCCACTTGGAAACTATTTCAAAATCTTTTAAGGAGAGATGGAATCTTTGAGTAACTTTAAGGAGGGCCAGCAATTGCTTGGTAACCATAATTAATGCATATAAAGTGGTTCCTTGGAGATCTAAATTGAGCAAATCATCTAAATAATTGCTGATACTTAACCCATGCTCTGTTTATTTTAATTTTTTTGGCAGAAAGGAGTTCATTTGGGGGAGAGTAAATTACTAGCCTTAACAAGATGGAGGTGTGTGGACAGAGAAGAAAAAAGTAAAGGAGGGTTGGTACTGTGGGTGAGTGAGATTATATAGGGAAAGGTGGGAGGGGAGACTACAGAAGATGCAGAAGTGAGCTCAGAAATCTGGAGAACCTCTCTGTACCACTGAGGCAGGACCTGACCAGTTCAGGAAGTGACCCCATTGGATGAGGAAGTGACCTCAATATCTGGGAGCTTTTGCTGACTGACAGTCAGGTGATTACTGGTTTCAGGCAGGTGATTTTTGGTAAGGCTATGATCTGGAGCCCAATGGAGCACCTAAAAAATACTGAATCTGGATAAAAAAAAGTGCAGAGAAAATAGGCCTATAGGTGGATCAGCCAGACCAAACTCAAGCATTGGTGCTGCCACTTGTAATTAAAAATTTTAATAATTTCAATAGAAAGGGTCTGTTACAAAGAAAAATGATAAGATAGAGAAGGTCCTTAATATCCTTCATAGAATGAGACTCTAAGAGGGGCAGCAGAATTCTCATATATTTCTCTGAATCAGTATTTTACAGAGAGAGAATGGCATGTTTCCAATTGGATATTCAGATTCTCGAACTAGAATATGAATCTTAATATCTCTGGCATTTATTTTCTCATCTCTGATCCAGATTTCAGAAAGATAAATGTGACCTATGTTAGATATGACAATAATCATTTTATCAATGTCTGTGATATCCTGCTGCTCAAGCAAAATTTTCATTTTCATTGTTTTTCTCAACCTGATGTAAATTCTCCTAGGGCAATGGGAGGGGGGATATACTTGACTTCATGTAATGATGAAGTTTGCCTTAAGCCTAACAAAATTTCTTCAAGTTTTACTACATATATATATACATATATATGATTGAGATTTTATTGAATGTTAAAATTCTTTTTTTTTTTGCCAGTCCTGGGCTTGAGCTCAGAGCCTGAGCACTGTCCTTGGACTTTCTCAAGGCTAGAGCTCTACCACTTGAGCCTCAGCACCACTTCCGACTTTTTTCTATGTATGTGGTACCGAGGAATCAAACCCGGGTCTTCATGCATTCTAGGCAAGCACTTTAACCACTAGGCCAAACTCCCGGCCCTGAATGTTAAAATTCTTATGTCTTTTTCATTATAAACCAACTCCAGATAAACTACAAGATTTTGTTAATATTTAGTTAGTAAGTGTGATGGATTGAAATGTATTTGAATACTGTTGGTACAATTGGCTCAGAACCCCTCCACAAGTGTATCCTTATTCCTACTGCTACATATTTACCAGTCCTTGGGCTCCAGGCCAGGGCCTGGGTTCCGTTTCTGAACACTCCTCACCTGCCAAACCCCCTCAGGAATAGCACTTTGCCATTAGAGCCACAGTTCTGCTTCTAGGTTTTGAATGGTTATTTGGAGCTAAGAGTCTCACAAACATTCCTTCTTAGGCTGGCTTGGAACCTCATTCCTCAGTTTCAGCCTCCTGAGTTGATAGACATGAACCATGGGGTGCTCAGCTTTACATATTTAAGCAACAGTTGCAATGTTGCTTAACATTGCAAGGACTATCTTCACTTTAACACTCCAAATATGTTCTAAATCGAGGCTAGTATAGATCTGAAGGAAAGAATAGAGATGGTATCTTGTGTTGTTAGCAGAAAGCAGAAGTTTGTGAACTATAAAGCTCCAGTGAGTTTTTGCAGTGGTGCAGGTCAGGGGAGACTGATTTTGTGTGGAAAGAGAAGGAAAGTATAGCTCTATCTTGCAAAGCTCAAAGGAATCAGAAGCTGTCAGATCTTCAGGTTTCAATGCCAAAATGTCTTATGCTGTAAGTCATAAAAATCTCATTTCATCTCTATGAGTGAACTGAATCTCTCTGTGAAAAACTGTTACAGCCATGTGTAGTCTCACCTATACCTGCAGGTGTTGTACAAACCAGGTCAGAGTCACCAACATCCACTGTAGCTGCTGAAGACAAAGGGTTCTTTATACTCTACCATGGAGTGCCTTGAGCTAACAGTTGTCTAATATGATCTTGTCATTTTTCTTTTGTATTTCCCAGCTTCCAAGGTTACTAAAAATAAACCTATAAGCAGTGCAGTCCTTGAAAGTAGCTTTCCCTACTTAAAAATATATTATGACAATATATTTCCTGCAAAGCATTCTGGCCCAGATGGGGTGAGCACAAAAGAGCACAGGAAAAGTATCAGAGGTGATGGATATGTTCAATAGCTCTATTTTGATGGTGGTAGTATAGTATGTGCTATATATACATATAAATATACAATATACAAAGAGCATATGTATGTATATATTGTCATACATGACTGTACATGTATGTGTCATATATGTGCATATATATAGTGTCCAAAATAATGTACCATACATACATTACACAGACACAATGTTTTGTATAAATCATACTTCACTAAAAACACAAATAAAAAAAATTCCATTGCACAATTTTAACTACCACCATTATTTTGGGATTCCACCTTTGCAGAATTCCAGTCAATTCCAAATAATTATTGGTAATCATTTGATATTCTTGCAGTTTGATTGAGACTGATTTTATACATAGGCCAAAAGTTGTCACCATCTCTTCATCTAGAAACCACAAACCTCCCACTCTGGGGGAAGGGCTGGATGCAGAATGTCATTTTAAGGCACTCTAGGCTGGTGCCACTGCTTCCTCTTAGTCTGGACTTTCTTCAGTGTGAACATCCACAAATATTTGTATGAGGATTGTTTTAGAAATGGGTTCCCTAAGAATAAAATTCAGTGAAGACTACAAAGAGTGACTTTAAAAAGAAAGAAAAGATAGTCAAGGTATGTTACTAAGTAGGGACAAAGGGCATATTTATGGCATTTTTTGATAGTATAGGAACTTTAACTCATGATCCCATGCTTACTATGTACGAATCCTATCATTTGAATCATCCCAGACATTCATTTTTTTGCCTGTTACTTTTAGAGAGGGCCATTTTTTATTTTTGTTTTTTGTTTTTTTTTTTAATTTTAGGATACCATTAAACTGGGTATCTATCTTCAAACCTGGGAATACAGGATTGTAATAGCATGCCTGCCTGTTTATTGAGATTGGAGATTGGGCTGGCCTCCAGATTCAAATTTCCCAAATACCAGATGTTACAGAAGTGTGTATCATACCTGATCTCAGCATACAACTAAGAGAACTGTAGATTTGATCCAAGTTTTAGTGTGAGGTAAGGTAAAGGGGAAATAGTTTATCTACTAGCTGGGGCATATTAATTAAGTCTTAACTTCAATAATTTCAGATTTGCACATGATGGAAATTTCATAAAACACCTGGTGGGAATCCACAATCAGCTCAGCAGCAGGAGCCAAAAATTTCCAGTGCAGAAAAAAGAAATGAATGATAGGCTGAAATAGGATGTTATAAGGTTGCACCTGTATGTAGCTGGTTCTTACACTGGAGGTTAGAGGAATAAATGGTGAAACTGAGAAAATTCACATGGAGCATGCGTTTTCTACTGCAGAAACTAAGTAAGCGATTCAGGATCTGAGTTTCAGTGATTTCTTTGTTTTGTTCTCTATAACTTTTTATATTCACTCTCTATTTTTTTTCAGTCCTGGGGCTTGAACTCAGGGTGTGAGTACTGTTCTTGGGTTTTCTCAAGGCTAGAGCTCTACCATTTGAGCCACAGCACCACTTCTGGCTTTTTTCCTGTGTATGTGGTACCAAGGAATCAAACTCAGGTCCTCGTGCATGCTAGGCAAGCACTCTACCACTAGGCTAAACTCCTGGCCCTCAGTATCTATTTTAAACTGCCATTTTTGCCCTCTCAACTTTGCTACTGCCAGTAAGTAATCTTAACACCTTAAGGGATCAATAAACCCACTGCTTCTATTTCATTCAAACATGTGAACTCTTGGCAGTAAGTGAGTATTTTCTGTTTTTAAATGTCAATATCACATAACCTTTCTTTGTTTCTGAACGAGTTTCTTTTGTCACCAGTTTTGACATTGTCTGAGAGTTCCTTTATGGCCATAATATTCTTATTACTTTCATCCTGTCTAGAATTGACTCAGCTGTTCTAATAAACCAGAAATAGCAGAGATTTTCCCTCAGAACTTTATATTTGCAATTGTGGGTCCCACAATTACTGCTGAAGTTTAAAGCATTTGAGTGGATTGCCTGATATTTCCTAACATGGAACATGATCCATTTAGAAAATATTTTCAGCTTTTTGTAGAACTTTAATTCTTCCCCAGGAATTTTGTTTCTGTGTCATTGCCCAAAAATTCATGATCATGAATTTCCAATTTAGAATACTAGCTTTAAATCATGTATCTATCCCCGTTGTGTATCAGAAATTGCCTGTTATTTTTACTCATTATGTTCAATTTTAAAAACTCAAGCCTGTCCTGAATGCCTGTTACCAGAGACATCTATGTTCTTAAAGCAAGATCAGGTGCCAGAAATGTGAAATATGAAACTTCCAGCCTCTTCTATGAAGGATATGCCAGTGAATTTGGGAAAAAATACATGCATAGAATGAAACCATAGTGTGGACACATAGTAGATGTAGTAACATACTTTCAATGTGTCTAAGTCAATATTTCAAATTTTCACATTGTGATGGAACAATCCATTTTTGCATTTTTAATGAAGAATATTATTGAATGTACCATATTTTATGAAAACAGAAGAAAATCAATTTTGTTATACCAAGTGGCAGATCTTTTTCTGGAAGCCTATCACACAGTATATATTTTCCTTTTTACATAAGAAGATCACACCATAAAAATGATTATTGTATTACTTATCCAATCTTCTAAAGGAGAGCATAGATCAATACCAGTCAGCCAGACTGTTAAAGGCTGTCTAATAATTGTGTGAAAGCTCTGATTTGTTTAAAATGTACATCCCATTTGTAATGCAATAAATACTCAAATACATTTCTAGTTTTCTCTTTCTACTACCAACTGGAAGCTTTTATAACCGCTAAACTTTTTACTCCATTGAATGTTTATTTAACATATCACTCTAGTCGTTTTACTTTTCCCCAAAACTATTCCAGGATATAAATATTATAATGTCTGGTACTCATGAATGAGACAATCTTATCATTAGTTTACTAGGCTTTTTTCTTTCTATAAGACCTGGGACCTGGACAAAGAGATTCAGGGACAGAACCCAAGCCCCAAATTCAAGGCCCACAACCAACAAAAACAAAGTAAAACAAAGTAACCATAACTGGAACCTAGTTGAGAACTTGAAGTAATCTTTCCAAAATTTTCCATCTGTGAGAGGAGGAAGTACTTACTAATTCTTTAATGAAGTGAGTGGAATATTAAATAAGATAAGTGGAAGCACTTTGAATATTCACTGAGATTCTTTCCTGTTAGGATTAAAGGAATAAAGGCAAGCACCCAGAATTCACTTGATACTCAAGCCCATACCATCTTATCTAGCTTTCCCATTCATCAACTTTGTTGACAAACATACAGTGGCCATTTAAGCTGCTCTTGAATTCTTTATTTGGTTCTTAAAGTCTGAACGGTGACACCACACAACAAATCAAACCTGACCATAACCATTATTTCTCTTTGCTAACCAAAAATTTCCAGCCTATGTTAGGCTAATATTCTCATTTTCTACATTTAGTTTCCCTAATTTTCTAGACATTTAATTGCTTTAGATGTACTTTCATATATTGTTGAATTATTCACTGAATTATGCCAACATTCAGTACTCTATGACAAACAATAGAACAATGCTATTCTTTTCTCCATAGTGCTTATCATTACTAGATATTAGTAACTGAAAGCAAATGGAAAGTAAAGCTTAAAAAGATGAAAGCCACAAATACTTTCCTTTTCCTAAGATGCTTCCTTCTTATCTCACAGTTCCCAAATATTTCTCTATAGTATTAGATGTTCTAATGGGAAAAATAATCCAACTTTGTTTCAAAGTTTGCCCTCTCCGTGGGAAGCAGATACTAGGAATAAATAATGAAAATAAAAAAAACTTAATTATTATAGCTGACTGTCATAATTTTCAATTCAAGCTCTCCAAACTGATTTGTATTGGATAACCTATATTCTACCAAATGCACCTGAACATTATCTATAATTTCAAAAATGTTGCTGGCACATAAAAGCATTCCACTGAGGCAGTGAGTCAATTAATGAAGTAATTCAAAGGAAAATGCAAGGGAATATGTTAAGTTCAAAGAGCATGATGATAATACCTTTTTTTATATTAATGGAAAGTTACTCAAAATTTACATAAAAGAGAAGTAGCTATTCAGCCCACAGAAACAACATTTATATTCCTTATTTATATTCTGCATTAATAATGTCATGTTCCATACTTATTGTCCTTGACCATAGGTGTGAAATTAGGTGAATCTTATTGTGTTTACAAGTGATAAAGAGAGGTATTTCTGCAAATATTATTATATTAGGAAAAGAATAGAGAAAGAAAATGAAATCTCCTGTGAAGGTCACTATGTACACAGATGTACTTATTTGCACGAACCCACATAACAAGTCTGTTCCTTTATATAATAACAAAGTAATTTCATGGTTGAATAAACTTATGTAATTAGCTATCATGTTGTTGCATTATATTGGCTTTATCCACAGTGAGTGAGTAATATTTAATCTGAGAACCCTGACATATAGCCTATGAATAATACAGTAACAAGTATTTGTTAAATGTGTGTTAGTGTGTTGTGGTTTACAAGGCACTTAATGTGCATTTTCTAATATGATCATCAAAATAATCCATATAGTCTATTAGGATGAGAGTTTTATTGCTAGTGAACTGGTAAAAAAAATTGGGAATATATAAGATAACTAGTGAAATACTGTAACAATATGAGATAACCAAGGGTCAGCAAAAGAGATGAGAGATAACATAGTACATTAAGGACAACAATCACTCATTATATGGCTTTTGTTTCTATATCCTGGAGGTTCTTTTATTTAGCGACATTCTATATGGCCTTATGTATCTAGGTGTTGTTCTATTATAAATCTCTGCTAGGAGAGCCCAAGGTTTCTACTGATTATGACAAATGAGGGAAACCATTGATATACTGTAAATATGCGTATTTGGTTATTTGAAACAGGATAGGGAAGCGAGGAAAATAAGATGAAGGGAGGGGGTAGAGGGGAGGGAAATGGGGTCCAAGACATGAAAAAGGGTATCAATGTATATGAAGTAATGCACCTTCTATCTAGTGAATATAATGTAACCCTTCTATTAATTACAATAAAAATATATGAAAAAAATTTTAAAAATGGGGAAACAGGCATACTAGCGACATCTTTCCCCAAAACCAGTTGTTACAGAATTAAAAGTAAAATGTTTTCCTTAGTAAAAACTGAAATTGTTTAGAGAAAAATCTATTTTCAGAATTGTTGTTACTCTTAAAAAAAAACTCAAGGAATACTCAGAAATGCTCTTTGATTTTATTTTTAACATTGTTTTTTCCATCCAATCCTGCTATTTCCTCAAAATAAAAACCTTCAGTTGGGCTGGGAGTTTTGCCTAGTGGTAATGTGCTTTCCTAGCTTGCATGAAGACCAGGGTTCAATTCCTCAATACCAAATGCATAGAAAAAAGCCAGAAATGGTGCTGTGGCTCAAGTGGTAGAGCTCTAGCCTTGAGAAAGCTCAAAGATGGTGCCCAGGCCCTGAGTTCGAGGCCCAGGACTGGCAAAAAAAAAAGCCTTCAGTTGTGGCCAGTTGTGGTGACACACATCTGTAACCCCCTTTTGAAACATTCTTATAAAATTTTCATAGGAGTTTCATTGTGACTTTTCACTAGCACATACAATGTATTTCAGACATTTTCTTTATTCCTTGAATACCCCTTGTCCTGAACTCCAGCTGATTTAGTGCCACAAATAGTCTCTTATTGATGATGATATTCCTTCCTTTAAATCTAAGTTACATAGAAGGCAACATATGTGGTAGTTTTCTGAGTCTAATTTACCTCACTTAACCTAATGTCATTCCATTTTGTATGTGAATATGGCACCATATCTTTATTCATCTGTTAATAACATTCAGGTTGAATTGAAATTTAACATGGATGTTCAAATATTTTTATTATGAACTGATTTTTATCTCCTTTGAGTTTGTTGCTCAAGATTGATAAACAAAGGATTTCCACAAGGGTTATATCGATTCGCCTTCTTTCCAACAGTCTAATGATTCCTTTTCCCTCTATATTCTCAATAGCTATTATTTTTTTAAATCTTGATGATGGCCATTCTGCCTGGGTTAAGATAGAATTTCAATGTCATTTCTATTTCATTTTCTTTACAGTTAGGAATATTGAACATTTATATATTTATGTCACTTGAATTTTTAAAACTATCATTTGTATACCATTGTTTCTTGTGGTTCTTGTTTTGGTGTTTAGTTTATTGGGCTATTTTAACTATTCAGTCCTTTGGATAATAACACTAATATGTTTTAGATATATGTGTATTTGAGATATTAATTCTAGTTGAATAACTACTCTTACTTTTAATCTGATGCAATCTCAATGTTCAATTTTTACTCTTCCTTCCAGGGCTATTAATGTACTAACCACAAAATGCTTGCCTGTATTTTGAAGTATTTTCTCTCTCAGCGCAAATCTTGGATCCATTTTGAGTTGACATTTATATACAGTGCAAATTGTGCTTATGGCTTCTTCTACATTGTGGATATCTTATTTTCACAGCAAAATTTGTCAAGGAAGTTTTCTTTTCTCCAAAGTATATTTTGATGCCTTTGTGGAGAATCAGGAGATTGTATCTGTGTGGGTTTATTTCTCAAGCATCTGCTCTAGTCCAATGACCATTGTGTCTGCTTTTGTGCCAACACCATGCTATCTTTCCTACCAAGGCTCTTTAGTATAATGGAAGTTAGGTTTTGTGATGTCATCAGCATTGCTCATTCTGCTTGTGTGGAGTAATGGATTGTGTTAAGTAGTATTGTGAAGAAAATGAAAGTGTGGCTGTATTTTCAACATACTGATTTTACATGTCTTATAAATACCTTCCCTTTTATAAGATTATAATTTATTTATCTATTCCTTTATGTATTTATTCATACATAATCTCGCTAATGTTGTCCAGACTAGCTTCAGGAGAACTTGTGGTCTTCCTAGCTCAACCTCCCAAGTAGTGATCTGGCATTAGAGCTTCAGTTGAACTCTGATGCTTTTACTTTTACTTCTTTTTTTCCTATGATGGTACTAATTTAAATACTCCAAAAGAGTATTCAAAGATCTCTTTTTTCTATATCCACCCAAACTCTAGTATTAATAATGCTTTTGATAATAGCCATCTTCATAAGCCCTGAGGAGATAACCTCAGTTTGCTTTGATTTAAATTTTCATAATCATTAATGATGGTGAACACAATAGATCAATTTTTCATTTTTTGTGTTTTTGCTTTTTATTCTGCTCATTTCTTTAAAATTTTTTATTTTGTTTTATTGTAAGGGTTATGTCAGAGAAGTTACAGTTACATATGTAAGATAAGGAGTACATTTCTTATCAAACATTGTTACCCTTCTTAGTTTTCTCCCACTTTCCTACTATCCCCAATTAGCCTTCCCCCAAGCTGTGAAATTCATTTCCAACATAGTGTCTTCTGAGTATTGCTGTTGCATTAGTGGACCCTTTGTCTCTTCTCTCATCCCATTCACCATTCTCTCTTGAGAATTCAGTATTCAATTTCTTTGCTCATCTAAAAAATCACAATATTTTTCTGTTTAAATGGGTTCTTTTTTCCTTTTTTGTCTTTTAGTTTTTAATTATTATTATTAAAGGAGGTATACAGAAGGGTTACTGTTTCATAATTCAGCTGAATATATTTCTTTTGGACAATGTCAGTCTTTTCTTTATCTACAAGTTTTCTCCTCCCATTCCTGCCAACAACTTGTATAGTTCATTTTCAACATAGTGTCTACTGAGTATCAGAGCTTCATTTGTTCATCCCTTTTCCCTCCATTTCTGTGCCATTTGCAGTCCCAAGATTGTAAATGAACAAACAAGTCAAAAAGAGGGAAAAGAGAAAAAACAAAATTTTCTTTTGAGCATTTTAGTATTTTGAATGCTAAGCTCTTATCAGAGGTATGGACTGCAAATAATTTCTTCAAATCCATAGGATCTGTTTGTTGTTAACAAACTTCCAATTTTGATATAATTTGATTTCATTCTGCTGCTTCTGTCACCTGCATTTTGGGGTCAATTCTAAATATCACATCCTCCCTGCAATATTCTCTTCTGGTACTCTCCTCTCTCTGGTAGGTAGCAGTATCCTAACAGAATCATGTTCAGGTTTTGTTGGGAGAGGATGCAGCATAAAACTGATTTGAATTTCTTAAGATTGAATTGTCCCCCACAATGTGTAACTGTAATATCTGTGAAGAAAAAAATTACCTTGATTTTCTCTGAAAAATCAAGTAGGAGAACATGGAAATTTTCATTATCTGAAAAATACAATCAGTAACTATTCTTTACAATTTTCATGATTTCTATTGATGACTTTCCTTATCAGAAGACAGATATATTTTGCATAGGTGTTTTCTAAGAAAAAAGTGTGTGTGTGTGTGTGTGTGTGTGTGTGTGTGTATTGAATGTGAAGCCACTATTAAGAAAAGTATACAGTTACTTCTAAACCAGACTTTTCTATCTCTCTGAATCTTTCACAAATTACCTCTACAATCATTTAGGGGGCTCATTTCTTAGTTCATTTTGTGTTGACAATTTAAAAAATAGGCTTAATTGCAGTAACTCACCTTGAGTAAGTGGCATCATCATTTTCTTTTCTGTTACTATTCTTGAACAAGATTTACTAGATTTTTACTGTTGCACTGGAAAAATACGTAGTTTTAAAACCACAAATGTTCATTAAAATTATGTCTTTTGATGACTATGATAATAAAACTGAGTATGGCTGAAATTTACTGGACAGAAGCAACATGCAGATATCAACACTTTAGTTTTTTTATTTTTTTCATATATTTTTTATTGTAATTAATAGAAGGATTACATGATATTTGCCAGATAGAAGGTGCATTAATTCCCACACATTGATACCGTTTCACATGACTTGGTCCCCATTTCCCTCCTCCCACCCCTACCCCCATCTCTCATCTTGTTATCCCCCGTTCCCTATCCAATTTCAAATAACCAAATACAAATATATCTGATATATCAGGTAACAAAGTGAGATAGTGTAACAATATGAGATAACCAAGGGACAGCAAAAGAGATGAGAGATAACATAGTACCTTAAGAACAACAATCATTCATTATATGGCTTATGTTTCTATATCCCAGTGATCCTTTCATTTAGTGTCCTACTATATAGCGTTTTGTATCAAGGTTTTGCTCTATTGCAAATCTCTGCTAGGAGAGCCCAAGGTTTCTACTGATGATGACAAATGAGGGAAACCATTGAGCCTAAGTTCCTTTGAGTCTGGCTTACTTCACTTAATATGATCTTTTCTAAGTCTTTCCATTTCCTAACAAATGGGGCAATGTCATTCTTTCTGACAGCAGCAAAGAATTCCATTGTGTTCAAATATCATATCTTTTTGGTCCACTCATCAACCGAGGGACATCTAGGTTGGTTTCATATCTTTGCTATGGTAAATAGTGCTGCAATGAACATTGTTGCGCTGGTGGATTTAGTATGTCTTTGTTTCTGGATGATTGTGTAAATGCCAAGTAGTGGAATTGCTGGGTCATAGGGGAGTTCTATGTTTAGTCTTTTGAGGAACTGCCATACTGCTTTCCATAGTAGTTAAACAGGTTTGTAGTCATGATCCCTCCTGGCCACATCCCCTCCAGCATCTGTTGTTATTAGTTTTCTTGATCCTGGCCATTCTAACTGGAATGAGGTGGAATCTTAGAATTGTTTTGATTTGCATTTCTTTTATGACCAGAGATGTTGAGCATTTCTTCATGTGTCTATAGACCATTTTTGTTTCTTCTTCAGAGAAGACTCTAAGTCTTTGGCCCATCTTTTAATGGGATGGTTGTTACTTTGGAGATTAGTTTTAGATTGATTCAGTTTTTTGAGCTGTTGATATATTTTAGATATGAGGCCTTTGTCTGTTGTATGGTTGGTGAAGATCTTCTCCCACAGTGTAGTCTTCCTAATTAATTTACTAGCTATGTCCTTTGCCATACAAAAGCTCTGCAGTTTAATGCAGTCCCACTTATTCAGCATTTCTCTGATTTGTTGTGATTCTTGGTCCTTATTAAGAAAGTTTCAACCTGTGCCAAGGAGGTCTACTGTATCTCCTATTCCTTCTTGTAAAGTTTTCAGATTGTCAGCTTTTACCTCCAGGTCTGTGATCCATTTGGAGTTAATTCTAGTACAGGGTGACAAAGAAGGATCCAACTTTAGTTTTCTGTATGTGCTTAACCAGTTCTGCCAGCACCACTTGTTGAAGAGGCTATCTTTCTTCCATTCTATTTTTTTGGCTCCCTTGTCAAAGATTAGGTTGCCATAGGTCTGTGGTTTAATATCTGGGTCCTCAGTTCTATTCCATTGGTCTTCAGGCCTGTTCTTGTGCCAGTACCAAGCTGTTTTGAGAATTATAGCTCTGTAATAGAGTCTAAAGTTTGGTATTGAAATTCCTCCTGTGCTATTCTTTCTGCTAAGAAGTGTTTTTGCTATACGGGGTCTTTTATTATTCCATATGAAATTTTGGATTACCTCTTCTATTTCTTTAAAGAATGACATTGGGGTATTGATGGGTATTGCATTGAATTTGTAGATAGCCCTTGGCAAGATTGTCATTTTCACGATATTGATTCTTCCAATCCAGGAGTATGGGAGGTTTTTCCATTTCCTCAGTTCTGCTTTAATTTCCTTTTTCAAGGTTTTAAAGTTTTCATCAAAAAGGTCCTTTACATTCTTAGTTAAGCTAATTCCTAGGTACTTTATTTTCTTTGAGGCTATTGTGAAAGGAGTTGCTTTCCTGATTATTGCCTCATTCCTCTCACTGTTGGCGTAAAGGAAGGCAGTTGATTTTTGAGGGTTACTCTGCTACCCTTCCAAAGTTTTAAATCAGCTCAAGGAGCTTGAGAGTAGAGTCCATAGGATTCTTTAAATACAGAATCATGTCATCTGCAAAGAGGGATAGTTTTACTTCCTCTTTCCCTACTTGGATCCCCTTTATGCTTGTTTCTTGCCTTATTGCACTGGCTAGGAATTCTAATACTGTGTTAAAGAGGAGTGGAGAGAGTGGGCATCCTTGTCTCGTTCCTGATTTTAGAGGGAATGGCTTTAGCTTTTCGCCATTAATTACAATACTAGCTGTGGGTTTGTGGTACACAGCCTTTATTATACTGAGGAATGTTCCATGGATTCCTAGTTTCTCCAGAGCTTTTAACATAAAGGGGTGTTGGATCTTGTCAAATGCCTTTTCTGCATCTCTTGAGACAATCATGTGATTTTTGTCCCTGCTCCTGCTGACGTGTTGAATTATATTAATTGATTTGCATATGTTGAACCAGCTTTGCCTCCCTGTGATGAATCCAGTTTGATCATAGTGTATAATTTTTTTTGATGAGTTGTTGTAGACGGTTGGCCAGTATTTTGTTGAGAAGTTTTGCAACAATGTTCATGAAAGAAATGGGTCTATAGTACTCTTTCTTTGATGAAACTCTGTCTGGTTTGGGGATGAGGGTTATACTGACATCATTGAATGAGTTTGGTAAAGTGCCTTCATTTTCAATTTCATTGAAAACCTTGAAGAGTACTGATGTGAGCTCTGCTTTGAAGACCTTATAGAATTCAGCTGTGAATCCATCTGGCCCTGGGCTTTTCTTAGGTGGAAGGTCTCTTATTGCCATTTCTATTTCAGTGCTTGAAATAGGCCTGTTTAGTTGGGTTAGTTCTTCTTGGTTCAGTGTGGGTATGTTAATATTGGCTAGGATTTCATCCATTTCTTCTAGATTCTCAAATTTGTTGACGTATTCCCTCATGATGCTCTGGATCTTGGTAATTTCTTTCCTGCTATTACCATTTTCGCGTGTGATTTTATTTATTTCAGTATGCTTTCTTCTTTTTTTGGTAAGATTTGCTAAGGGTTTGTCAATTTTGTTAATTGTTGTATGGTTGGTGAAGATCTTCTCCCACTGTGTAGGCTTCCTAATTAATTTACTAGCTATGTCCTTTGCCATACAAAAGCTCTGCAGTTTAATGCAGTCCCACTTATCCAGCCTTTCTCTGATTTGTTGTGATTCTTGGTCCTTATGGTTATCTCATATTGTTACAGTGTCTCACTTTGTTATCTGATATATTGGATATATTTGTATTTGGTTACTTGAAATTGGGTAGGGAAGGAGGGAAACCAAATGGGGGGTTGGGGGAAGGGTAATGGGGACCAAGACATGTGAAAAGGTATCAACGTATGTGAATTAATGCACCTTCTATCTGGCAAATATCATATAACCCTTTTATTAATTACAATAAAAAATATTAAAAAACAAAAAAGTTTTATGGAAATGGATATGTACAGAGGTATTACAGTTACATAAGTCAAATAATGAATACATTTACTTTTGAACAGTGTCACCCACTCCTTTGTTCTTTCCTAGGTATTCCCCTCCCACCCAAGTTGTACAGCTCATTTTCAACAGTGTCTAATGAAAATCACTGGTGAATTGGTCCACCCTTTGTCCCACCATTTCCGTGATTCCCACAAAATGGGGAGAAGATTTTAACTAGCTATGCATCTAAGTCATACTTAGAGCTCAAAACTGAAACTTCCCAAAAACAAATACGCAAAGAAACAACAGCCCAATTAATAAATGGGTTAAGGACTAAAGGAGAGACTTCTGCAAAGAAGAAGTAAGAATGTACAATAGACACATTAAGAGACATTCAACGTATCTAACCATAAAAGAAATGCAAATCAAGACAACATAGGGATTCTGCCTTTCTTCCTCATCCCCTTCTGAAAGGCCATTATCCAGAAAACTAACAATCATAGAGGCATTTACAATTTCTTATCAATGATTTCAAAGCAGCACAATTCTGGATATTCTAGGACAGGATCATGCATTTTATCAAGATGGGCACTTGGAATTTTGTCCTTTGTCTATGGTCTATTCTTCCTTCTTGGAGGAAGATAACTGTTGATGGAATCAAGCCATTTCACTCTCCTCTCACATTTACATATAATGAAGGTTGAGAAGTGTAAGTAGCTGTGTAAGACTCCTGATATTTTATGGAGTAATAATATCATCTTAAGTGCATCTAGTCTCACAGTATCTTCTGAGAAGGTGGGACACATTTAGATTTCACTTCACCCAGGCCTGAATGGCAAATACCAAGAAACCATTAGACACAGATGAAGATGTTGGTGGAGAAAGAACTCACATGCATACTTGATAAGGACACAAATTAGTAAAATCACTAAGAAAATTAGTATGGAGGTTCATCAAAATACTAAAAAATAGATCTGCACTCCACCATTCTTGAGCACATATTTTTTTTTTTTGGTGGGTCATGGGGCTTGAATTTAGCCTGGGTGCTGTCCCTGAGCTCCTCAGCTCAAGGCTACCACCCTACCCTTGAGTCAAGTCCCACTTCCCATTTTCTAGTGGTTAATTGGAGAGAAGAGTCTCAGGCCCTTTTGTGCCCAGGGTGGCTTTGAACCTTGACCCGCAGATCTCAGCCTCCCAGTAGTTAGGATTACATGCGTGAGCCACTGCACCTGACTTGAGTACACAACTTGAAGGAGTGTAGATCAATATTTAAAAGAGAGATATGCATACCCGTGTTCATTGCAACCCTGTTCACAAGCTCTAAGGTATAGAATCAGGTCAGATAAAAATGTGAAACACACATAGATAGATAGATAGATAGATAGATAGATAGATAGATAGATAGATAAACAGACATATACATACATGCATGCATACATACATACATACATACATACATACATACATACATACATACGTAGATGATGATGGATGGATAGATAGATGAAAGAGAAATTTAGACCAAAAATAACAACATATTATGACATTCACAGGAAAATGAATGGAATTGAAAATCATCAAATTGAACACAATAAGGCAATTTCTGAAAGCCAGCTATTATGTTTTTTGCTCAAATGCAAATCACAATTTTGGTTATCAATCGATAATCACAATATCAAAGAGTGTAACAACAACAATAATCCTGGAACATGAATGTAAACAAGTGACTGGATGAATCACAGGTGAGGGTGAAATAGCAATGTTAATGAGAGGAGAACAAGTTTGAAATGAGTTACATAGACATCTGAAGATAAAATAATGAGATGCAACAAATACTGTCTGATAAAAGAGACAGGCAAGCTAGGGAAATATTGAGGTAATGAATTTGCTGAAGTACACTGTTTGCATTTATGAATGACATTTGCACTGTTAATGCTCCCAAAATGTTAAAAAATATAAGGAAATTTTCTAATGTGCAAAATCAAATGGGAAGAAAAAGAAGTTTCACACTGTATAAAAGCATGTAATTATAATATCATTGTGAAGCTTTAGAATTATGTTTTACATAATGATTCCTTTATTCATCAAAATTACTGATGCAAAAAAGGAAATAACCATTTTGAAAGTTCTACTATTTTAGAAAATAATTACAAAAGTTTGATTGTATGTTATCTTAATCTTCTACAGGCCCTTTAAATGGGCAAACTTGTGAGTGTGGAGCCACACAGATGTGTATTAAAGCGACAAAAATGTTGCTGTGTGTGTGTATCCAAAAAAATGTGTACATTTTGGAACCCAAAATAAGACTGTGTCACAGGAGGTCTTAGAGGGTATCTACTTTATCAGTCAGCTTTGGTTTTAAAATGTCTATTGTGTGTTTTCCACTAGCGACCATAATGTGTGAAAATGTCCCAGCCTAAACACCCTAGTCTCTCTCTTCACAGACAGCTCATTTAAGCAGAGTAGCTTACAACAGAAAAAAAAATAGATCTCATTCAACACATGCACATGATAAACATGTATCCTTCTCTCCCATTCTTCAAAGTAATATGTATTGCTGATAAGATATTATTTATTTTCTCCATCTCCTGACAATTCTGTGAGGTGTTTTTTTACATTCAGACAATAAATTTTTTGAAATGGTAAAGGTCTCCTTATAAATTTAAACAATAGCAGTGGCTTTGAATATTTTAATATACAATACGTTTTTTGGTCTTCTTTAGTTTTAGAAACATCAATAGGATACTCTAGATACTGTGAGCTGGGACTTGATAAAAAAAATAAAAGTATGTGAAGTAATTTATTCTTATTTCCTGGTTGAAACTGTGAGAGAAATGCCAAATATCAGCCTTTTCTCTACTGTACCATCCAAGTATTATATTGTGTTAGTGCTACATTTGTTATTTAAAATAAATAACTAATATTGCATCCAATTTTAATTATTTTAAATTATTTTTCCTCTATTTGCTCCAAAATATTCTGTTTTCCCCAAACTTAATATTAGTACTATTAGTAAATTTAATAGTAATTTATCAATTAACTGATTTAGAGCATAACAGCCAAAGCCCATGAGATCCTAGATTTATTCTATGATAAACACACAGCTTCACTTTGCTAGACATGGAAATCAGACTTTGTTTGATCTCTGCTTAAAACTGAGAATTTACCACACAGAATATGAGCCAAGAAGTTTAGACTGTCACTAACTCCAAGGCTTCCTGAGCATTCATTTTTGCCCTCCCCCACCTACAATGAAGGCCATTTAATATACTCCTATTCTACCATTTGTAGCATTTTTACTAGATCTGCCTTTTCTTGGAAATTACTTGCATACATGAATTTGCAAAGTTCTTTCAATTTCCTAGGAAGGTCTCAAGTATTTCTTTCTTAGTGAAGCCATTTTTTTGCACACAAGTTTCAAGTGAGTCATTACATCACCAACAAACAGATTTTTAAGTCCTTCTTCACTGTTGGTAGTCTCTGTGTCTTCCCTTATATGTTCCCACCACTTATTTTCTATGGGAGGTAGAATAAAGGCTTCCCAAAGATGCATAAGTCCTAAACTCTGGAACTTTGTTGATAAATTAGCTATAGGAGTTACAAAAATCTTCAAACTGTTAACCCCTTCCAAAAGGACTCTAGTTTCAGAAGATCAATTTAAAAAAATGAATTTGGAAAGCCTCACTTAAAAAATAACAATGCAAGCCGGGCACTGGTAGCTCAATTATCCTCGCTACTTAGGAGGCTGAAAGCTGAGGATCGAGGTTCAAAGCCAGCTTGGGCATGGAAGTCCCTGTGATTCTTATCTCCAATTAACCACCAGAAAATATGAATCGGTGCTGTGGCTCAATTGGTAGAGCACTAGCTTTGAGCTGAAGAGCTCAGGGACAGTACGCAGGCCCAGGGTTCAAGCCCTACAACCAATAAAAACAAAAACAAACAAAAAACAAAATAATACTTATAAGTACAAAACTGTGTATAAAAGTATATATACATTTACCGTGATAAAAATAAATTATCTGAACTGTAGATGTATTTGTTTTGCAATCGCTTTAGGCAGTCTATGAGAAATACATAGATGATGCTTAGCAGGTACAATCTGGCTTCCTGACTCTGCTCAGCACAGATTACAAACCTCAGTGCACTCAGAAGTCGGCAGGTTTAACTGGCAGCATAGGTTTATTCATTTCAGCATATTTTAAGGTATGGCTTACATGAAGAGAATGGTAAATGGAGTCTTATAGACTATGAATGCTTTTAGACAATTGTTTTTCCACTTGGGTAAAAGGCACAATTCCCGGGCTTTTGTAATATATGTTAAATTACATCAGGTGTAACATGGAAGTTATTTTGCTCAAAGTTCAGAATAGCTATCCTATATGGCCGTATGCACACAGCCTTTGAGCTACGGTGGTCCTCTGCTAGGAGAATCCTAAATGTGTACTATTACAAATGAGGGAAACCATGGAGCCTATGTTCCTTTGGGTCTGGCTTACTTCACTTAACATGATTTTTTTTTCCCATTTCCATATGGTCCCATTTTCTTATGAATGGAACAATGTCATTCGAAAGAAATGAAGGCAGGATAGAATACCATTGTTTATAAACACATCTTTTTGATCCATTCATTTACTGAGGGGCATCTGGGTTGGTACCATATCTTAGCTATGGTATATAATGCTGCGATGAACATCATTGTGCCAGTAACTTCAGTATGTCCTTGTTTCTGAACATCTGGGTAAATGTCCAGGAGTGGGATTGCTCAGTCATGGGGGAAATCGACTTTTAGTCTTTAGAAGAATCAACATACTGCTTTCCAGAGTGGTTATACCCGACCAGCAGTGTAGTAGCGATCCCTCCCGGCCACATCCCCAGCAGCATCTGATGTTATTCTAACTGGATTAAGGTGGAATCTCAAAGATGTTTTTGATGCGCATTTCCTTTATGGACAGAGATATGGAGCATTTTTTCATGAGTCTAATGGACATTCTTGTTTCCTCTTCAGAGAAGTCTCTCTTTAGTCCACCTTTTAATTGGATGGCTGTTTCTTTCTTTTTTTTTTTTTTTTTTTTTTTTTTGCCAGTCCTGGGCTTGGGCTCAGGGCATGAACACTATCCTTGGACTTTCTCAAGGCTAGCACTCTACCACTTGAGCCTCAGCACCACTTCCAGCTTTTTGCTATATATGTGGTACCAAGGAATTGAATACGGGTCTTCATGCATGCTAGGCAAGCACTCTACCTCTAGGCCAAACTCCCGGCCAGAGATGGCTGTTTCTTTGAGGACTTGTTTTTGAGAGATTCAGTTTTTGAGCTCTTTTAGATATAAGACCGTTGTCTGTTGTATGGCTAATGAAGTTCTTTTCCCACTCTGGGCTTCCTATTTACCTTGCTAGCTATGACCTTTGTGATACAGAAGCTCTGAAATATAGTGCATTACCATTTGTTCATACTCTCTTTAATTTGTTGTGTTTCTGGGCCTTTATTAAGAACGTTTCAACCCGTGCCAAGGAGTCCTAGTGTATCTCTTATTCTTTCTTGTAAAGTTTTATACTTTTACCTCAAGGTTTTTGATCCATTTGGAATTAATTCTGGTACAGGGTGACATACAATTATCCAACCTACGTTTTCTACACATGTTTAACCAATTCTGCAAGCACCATTTTTGAAGAGGCTGTCTTTCTTCCAGCCATTTTTGGCTCCTTTATCAAAATTACATGGTCAAAAGACTATGGGTTAATTTCTTGCTCTTCAGTTCTATTCCATTGGTCTTCAGGCCTGTTCTTATGCAGGTGCCAAGCTGTTTTTATTTTATTTTATTTTTTATTGCTATAGCTCTGTAAGAGAGTTTGAAGTTTGGTATTGATATTCATCCAGCGCTGTTCTTTCTCCTAAGGATTGTTTTTGTTCTACATGGTCTTTTATTTTTCTATGCAAATTTTTTTATTGCTTCCTTTATTTCATTAAAGAATGATGTTGGGATATTGATGGGCATTGAATTGAATTTGTAGATAGCCTTTTCGCAGGATTGCCATTTTCAAAATATTAATCTTCCAAATCCAGGAACATGAGAGGTTTTTCCACTTTTTTCTTAGTTCTGCTTTAATTCCTGTTTTCAGGTTTTTAAAGATTTCATCATAGAAAGGTCCTTTACTTCCTTGGTTAATGCTTAAGTACTTTTTTTGAGGTTATTGCCAAAGGAGTTTCTTTCCTGATTTCAGCCTCACTTTTCTCATTGTTGGCATAAGGAAAGCCACTGATTTTTATGGGTTAATTTCATACCCTGCTCCTTTGCCAAAGTTTCATTCTCCTTAAGTTACTTGGGAGTGAAGTCTATAGGGTTCTTTAAAGACAGAATAATGTCATCAATAAAGAGGGAAAGCTTTACGGCATCTTTTCCTATTTGGATCCCTTAAGGTTTGCTTCTTGCCTTATTGCTCTGGCTAGGAATTCTAATACTACATTGAAGAGGAATGGAAAGAGTGGGCATCCTAGTCTAGTTCCTGATTTTGGAGGAAATAGTTTTAACCTTTTGCCATTAAGTATAATGCTAGCTGTGGGTTTGTCATACACATCCTTTATTATACTGAGGAATGATCCATAGATTCCCAGTTTCTAAAACTCTGGGGAATTTAATAGAGCTCACTTACTTAAGAGTCAATTCCATTTCCTTGTAGATCTACATGGTGATACCACTATCCTCCCAGGGCCATTGACAGAAACTCTTTATCATCACTTTATACGGTGCTAATTATTTGAGAGATTGATCTAAAATGCATATATTCTTGTGAGAATAATGAACTGCACTATTTTCCTGATCATCTCCTCATCTCAGTTTTATATGTCAGACAGAATGAGATATTCAAAGCCATAAAAAATTTCTTTTCAGAAAAGAGCAAAAATCTTAGACTGGGTTTGCATCAACATGGAGTACAACTACAGAAGCTCATTCATTAGTATATTAATACACTGAAATTTGATTACTTAAAAATGTGTATCTCGACACCTTGGATTAACAATATCTAAATCTTCTTGCTCAACAAGAAGATATTAAAGGTAATTTTTTGTTGTTTGTTTTTTGTATCTTCATTTTGTTTTGTTTTGTCACTTGTGGTACTTGAACTCTGGTCTTAGGCGTTGTCCCTGAGCTTTTCAGCTGAAGGCTAGTACTCCAACACTTGACTCAGAGCATCTGTTTTTGCTTTTATTTATTTATTTATTTATTTATTTTATTTATTTTTGGGGGGGGCAGTCATGGGGCTGGAACTCATGGCCTGGGCTCTGCCCCTAAGCTCTGTTGCTCAAGGCTGTCCCTAAACCACTTTGAGTCACAACTCCATTTCTGACTTTTCTGTTGGTTAATTGAAGATAAGACTCTCACAGGTTTTCCTCTCTGGGCTGGATTTGAACTCAGATCTCAACCTCCTGAGCAGCTAGAATTATAGGAATGAGCCACCAGCACCTAGTTCCTTTGCTTATTTTAATCTATTTTTTGCATACATAACACTAGATACTTCTCAAACAAATACATTTGAGAAATATGTAATTATGAGTGTCAGAGAACCCCATATTTCAACCTTCATTCTTTCCTATTAACAACTGAAAGAAACCCTGCTGAATTTATTAATCTATTGAAAACCTTGGTGGATCTCTTTTTTCCCTCAGAACATATAGACTTAATAAGAAGAATGATAAAAGTAATTATAAAATATCTTATAAATTTTTCTTTTTTCTTTTTTGCCAGTCTGGGGGCTTGAACTCTGGTCTGAGTAGTGTCTTTGGGCTTTCCTCAAGGCTAGTGCTCTACCATTTGAGCCACTACACCACTTCTGGCTTTTTCTATGTATGTGGTAATGAGGAGTTGAACCCGGGTCTTCGTGCATGCTAGGCAAGCACTATACCACGAGGCCAAACTCCCGGCCCCCCTGTAAATTACTCAAAGTAGATTTAAAATTAATGGCCTAATTTGAATTTCAAGTCATTTTAACTTGTAACTGTTCAGAAGAAATATTTACAAATTTATTACTTTTTCTGATAAAAGATTGATAGTTGATTGTACTCAAATTAAGACAATGATTTCTATTTGAGCCTAATTTATTTACTTTATACTATTTTATTCTTTTACTCTTTTTTACTATTGGGATAATGAATAGAGGGGTTATAATTACATTCATCAAATAGTAGGTGCATTACTTCTCACACATTGATGTTGATACCCCCCTTATGTTTTTGTCCCCATTTCCCTCTCCCCACCCCCTCCCAATCATCTTGTTCCCCCTCTTTCCTTGCCTTTTTCAAATAAACAAATAAACAAATATACAATATACCAGGTAATGAAGTCAGATACAGGAACCACATGAGACTAACCATAAGGGCAAAAAAAAGAAGAGAAATAACATAGTAGATTAAGAACACCAATCACTCAAGATAAAGCTCTTGTTTCCATAACTAGAGATAAGAATATCCAGGTCAAAACCGAGACAGTATCCTTTTTACAATTGATTTAAGCTTGATTTGTTATTATTAATTTGAGATAATATTTGTGTAGTTGTATACGATAGAATATTTCTATACAAGGCTACTAAAATCCATCTTGGTTGAAATAAATAATAAAAAGATAATAAGAAAGATTTATTTTCTTTAGATATTTAGTATTCTGAGAGCATGTCTTCCGACTAGTTTCTGAAGATTATGGGTTTCACTTATCTGGTTGGCAGTTGGCCCATGTCATACATGGGTTAATCTCTGTTTGTAGGAAAACCAAAACATCCACATAGATTCAAAGAATCAGAAAGATTTGGTAGCTAGGAAACTTAATGTAACTTATTAATCTGTCTTCCATGTTGGCAATGTGTAAATCAGATCATTTTTGGTATTAAATTAAGATCAGGACCCTGAAAGAGATGAGGTTATTAACCCATGTTCCCTGGCCAATTCCTATTAAGATAATTGTACTGTGCTGCCAAGCTAGATTCTCTCAGCAATTTGATTTTGAAAAGGAAAATTAGACAGCAGATCCTGCATCCTCTTCCAAATTGTACTGTAGTTCTCTAAGTGTCCTATTTAACAGCTGCTGCTTTTCACCCCTTCTGTGGTTAGATTTTCATTTTTCCAAAACAATTCATGTCTGTCAAAACAATACATTCATTTTATATAGAACATTCCATCGTTTGATGTCAGTGTTATTTTCAATCAATCCACCTAAAGAATGCTAATGGGATACTGAAGATCATTTTACATATAAGGAGGCCAACATTGGAAATGAGAAAGGGAAAAACACGTATTGACCTGTGACCCTTCTTCTTTTGTAGTGTTAACCTTAACACCTATACATTTTTACTTGTTCACAATATTTCTTTTATCACTTGATAGGGCAATTAAAAATTCAGGATGGAAAACGAGAACAACTAGACACAAAAACAACAATGAACAAATTTAAAAACTAACCAATTCATTAACCAATTTTCTAATGTATCTTAGTATCCTTCATTAATTTTGTAATTTGAAAATATATAAATATTGTACTTTTAAAGTTAATGCTATAAAGAAACTAATAAAAGTATAGGAAAAGTCATCCTGTATATGGATATAATGATAGAGGAAGATCCTTAGGGGTACAACACTTTTTTTCACTATCAGTTCTCAGTCATTATATCCACATACTAAAATCCAGAACAAATGCCCATGCTGTCAAAAAGAAACCATACATGTAGGCCTTTATAAAGCAAATTAAAATGTCCACTCATCCTTTTCCAATTTCATGTCTACCAATTTTCCTTCATGTAGTCTCATTCATTAAGGTTTTAGAAGGTTCATTAAACAGAAGCAAAACAGGTCATCTATCTCTTGAAAACATAGATAAACTTCTACTGCTACCTATTAGGCAAGTAGTGCTTTTGAGAAAACTGACATGCATTTTCTTGTATCAAAAACATTCATCAGTTGCTGAATCTGTCTCAACTATACTTAATTTAAGAAATGAGTTTGGAATTTTGGCAACTTTTGTTTAGCTTCTGTTTATCCTTCTGTTAGTAGGATTATATGAATCTTTCCTCTTACACTATTAACGGAAGATGAATAAATGGACTTACCAATGAAATGTTAGCATTTATAAAACAAATCCTTGTTGAACACAGAGTATTAAAATGTTACCATACTCTTGGAATCCTTTTGATTAAATAATAATTCAGATATTTCCTTTGCTCTTTATAAGAGAAAATAAGACCAGGTTTCTTTTTTTATTAACACTTGAGCTCTTGGTTCATGGTAATAATGAATATATAAAATTTGTGTATGTTTTTCTAATTATGTTATTGCCTTTAAATACTTCAGCAAGAATTTGAATAAAAAGTATGTAAGTGTATTTGAAAATGTGTGCAAGAAACTGTTTCTACCTAATACTTTTGTGCAAGGGAGCTTTTTGTCACATTTTTCTATTTTTTTGTGAGAAAGTTATTCTCTTTGAACTCTGATCCTACTGAGCTTGTGTATATTTTATTTAACAAGGAAGTTATGCAGCTGATCTAGATTTTCAAATATATTTGCCTGTGAGTGTGTGCTGGGTCTCTTGTTATTCTTATGATGTCTTCTCTTCGGATGAATATTTTTTTCCTTTGGCCCTGGCTTAACTTTGTTTTCTTCTCTTTGTTTTGTAGAACTATTCATAATTTGAATATTTCAAAACTTCTCAAATCATTTATATTTTCATTTTAATAACAACAAAAATCTGCTTTTATAGTTACTGATGTCTGTTTGGGGCCTGCTTTCTATTTAATTCAACTGCTCTGTGTTTGCTATTGACTCATTTTCTTATGGCATAATTTTTTTTTAAATTTGGTAACAAATCTTGACTTATCATGCGTTGTGTCAGAGAATGTGCCCATTACTGCATTTTAAAGCTTGTAGGGTTTTAGTTTATATTGTTTTTAGATGTTCCAGCAGGTTCAGTACAACCTACCATGATAATTAGATGTCCTAGGAACATTTTTCCATGCCTTACACACTAAGATCTCATTCCACTATTTCTGATTCTTTCTGATTACATCCCAAAGACAAATTATACTCTTGTTTTATGGAACTATATTAATGAGTGCCTTTATTGGTCATGTTTTGCTCATTACATTCTCAGCACTTTACTACATCAGGCACAGAGATGCAACACAACGAGTTTGTCCAGTGATTGAGTGCATATTCCACCTTGGACCCATGAGATTTTAATAAAGCTGAAATTTTTAATTGCTTGGTGGTGATATAGCAACTGCGCTGGGCAATACTAACAGCTTGCAGTGATTCTGGTGACCACAATCCTACAGAGTTACATGTAGTAGATGGTGCTTTTTAATAATAAGTGATTACATTAGAGGCTTAGGTCTGCAACATATTCATCTATTCTATCATTATTTGAAAGCACATGTCTATTCATAAAAAATGAGCTTGCTGTGAAACATGGAGCTACAAAACACAGCAGTGCCATCATGTATCTTAAGTGTCCTGTACAGAAGGTATATACTAGATCTACCCCCAACAGCAATAAGCCACAGGCAGTGATGAGCGCTGATGTTGCTGTTTATGTAAATTTGTGTGAGTCCACTCTGATGTGGATTCAGAGATTTCAGTTTTCCAGCCTCCCTAAGATTATTTGGCCAGGTATTAATCAGGTATTACATAATAGTTATTTAAGGCAAGTATCCCATGTGTTTATTTGTAAAATAAATATGAGAAGGCCAGCTGGCTACTTGTCACCACTAACATCAATCTCTTACATCTACTGCCTTGAATGGGGGAAATAACAAGTAATCTCTTCTTCTTTTGGGTGCTTGCTGCTCTTCAGAATTGAACTGCTGCCTGGGCACTCTCCCACTGTTCTTTTGAGCCATACCAAAACTTTCAGGGTTTTGGTGGTTGATTGGACATAAGTGTCTCATAGAGTTTCTAGGTTGGCTGGCTTTGAGCCAAGATCCTTAGGTCTCAGACATCTGAGTAGCTAGAATTACAAGCATGAGCCCTTAGGGCCCAGGCTGAAGCACTTTCGACCTCTAGATGACCTCACCTGCAGGTTCTCTGGATGTTCCACCTTCATCTTGTATCTGTACTCACTCTGGTGTGTGTGTGTGTGTGTGTGTGTGTGTGTGTGTGTGTGTGTGTGTTTGTGTGTGTGTGTGTTTGTGTGTGTGTGTGTGTGTTTGTGTGTGTGTGTGTTTGTGTGTGTGTGTGTGTGTTTGTGTGTGTGTGTGGAGGGGCAATGCACTTCCCCAAGTGATTCAAATAAGTGTGTTGTTGATAGTCCAGAAGTTAGGCACAAGCCCACCACACCCCTTTCCTGACTATTTAAGCAGCCAGCTTCTCAATCTCCTCAGGTAAAGCTGGGAGACTTTTCTCCTATACATCACCTTCCTTCTCCTTTGTTGGAAATTAGTCTTAAATACAAACTTTCTTGAACGATATTTCATTGTTCATTTGGTATCTTTATTATGAATAGAGGGACCAGATCTTATTGCATAAAGAGCAGACAGAACCCTAGACCCAGCAGCAGCAGCTTAAAGCAGCTAGAGTGTTTACAGAGGTCATGATTCTGCAGGGACTTGGGTACTAAGTCCCTGAACATCCTCTGCTCACTGAAGAGTTCCTGGCTGCTGCCAGGAACAGACATTATAGAGAATATGAAAGACTGCAGGAAGGCTAAGAAGTCTGGAAACAAGAGAGAGGGAAGACTCCAGGAGACAAGAGCCTATAAAGAATGAAGGCAATCGATCCCTTGGTTATCTTATATTGTTACAATACTTCACCTTGTTATCTGATATATATGTGCTTAATTGGTTATTTGAAATTGGATAGGGAAGGAGAGAAATCAAGATAAGTGGGGGGAAGGGGGGGAAATAGGGACCATGTCATGAGAAAGAGTATTAATGTTTGTGAAGTTATGCACCTTTTATCTGGTGAATATAATGTAACCCTTCTATTAATCACAATAAAAAAATAGTGAAGGCAATCGAAGGTGACCGATGGTGAAGAGAAGAGCATAAAGACTAGACTCCAACCACTGAGAATACAAAAGGGTATGCCAAGGGTTAAAAACTGAAGGGTTAAGTTTGCTCCTGAAGATCAGAACTGTAATGCTGGCTATTGAAGACAGGGACAATGTCACTAAAAGGCTGTAACTATAAGCTTCTGCGGTGAACACATAGAGACAGATGTCACTGGCTTTCAAAGCTCAGAGTATTCAACCTCTGATATTGAGACCTTGAGGCCCAAAATCTATGACTTTGAATTCCAAGAGATTTTCATTCTCAAAGGTTAAGTCTAAAATCTACTGGCCAAAGCCATAAGACTGTGTAGTTAAGGACTCTAGACTGAGAGAGGTGCTTCCTTATTGAAAGAATCCTTAACACTTGGTGGCAACACAGTGATAAAATTGTCCAAAGAGCTAATTTACAGAACAGACATCTGTTAAGCATGACTGTAATAATTTTTTGTCTTAATTTACATCATTCCTGATAACATCTTGAGCACTATTTTTATTTTTTATTTTATTTTTAAAAATATTTTTATTGTCAAGATGATATATAAAGGACTTACATTTACATTTGTAAGGTAGTGAGTATGTTACTTTTTGAACATCATTATCCCTTCCCATGTTTTTTTCTCCCACTTTCCTTCCCCTCACCCCTCCCAAGTGGTAAAGTTCATTTCCAACATATTGTCTTGGGAATATCACTATTGCATTGGTTCATCCTTTTTTGATTTTGTGACCTCATGCAGCCTGTGGGCTATGTGTTAAGAGAATATGTTGATCCTATAGACAGCCCTCAGCCTTATCTTATCTTTGGCTCCTTCTCTTTACCAGATATGTCTTTCTTATTGTCTGTTCCTTCCCACTTTTCTGAAAGCTACTTTATATGTATTCTTTAACTTTCTCAACCCTTTCTGACTAGGCAGCCTACCACTTTGTTCCCCTGAAACTATTTTTTGACAAACAGCTAATGAAAATCCTCTCTTTACTTGTCCCTTTTGCCCTTAGAATTTTTTGAAAGTATGTAAGGTCTTGAAACACGTTTCGCCCTGTCTAAAATTTGTGTCATTTTGATCAATCTAAAGAAAATTCTTTCTTGTTAATTAACTAATGTTTCAGCTTATCTTAAGAGTTTACACACATACAGCCTTTATTTAAAGGTATAATATACTGAAAACATAAGGAATTACACTGTAGTCTCTATTCTACAATTTAAAATTCCAAATTTAAGTATTTTTGCATTTACTATATACTTGAAACTTACTGTGCTAACAATCTACATCAAAATATTATAAATAATGCATATGTAGTTAAATATATTGTATAGATGTTATTTGTCTTATAGAAATTTGCAAGTTTTTAAAATTAAGAAATAAAGAATAAGTAACGAATGAATGTTGGCTGTTACCACTATTCATGAGTAATGAGTTAAATAGCACAGCAGAATTATTAGATGGATATTGCAATAAACAGCAACAAAATAAAACTTTTCTTTTTTTCACTCTGCTATTTGCTCCACCTATCTGATATTATACAGTTCCCTCTTCCAAAAGAAAATAAGCTAAAATGTTAATGGCAGATCTCAAATGAGAAGCAACTGTGAATTCCCAGATGCATTCATGCACTTCCATATATGCCTAATTACACAAATGATATGAATTTTTTTTCTGCCTAAATTTTGGAAAACAATTTACATAATTCAGTGTTATTGGCTATCTCTCGACTTCCTGCCTCTGTCTGAAACAAAGGAAGGCTAAATGTCAAAGCTGACATGAGGCTGTATTTGCATGATCTATTTACCCTCTTCCTCCTTGTGAAACACCACCCAGTATCCACCTCAGAAGTGAATTGTGAAGCACTATAAATAAACCTTAACTATTCTTCTATTGTTTATATTTTAATTTGCATTTAAGCTTGAAAACAATAATTTCTTATTTGAGCCTATTGTCTTTAATATGGCACCAGTTTTAGAAATAAGCTCTATAGTTATAGATATTGCAACTTCACATCATAAACCTTACTTAAAATATAAACATTTATCTACAAACATGTATTTTAAATAACTTGATTTATGCTGTTAAGAAAACATATTTGTCCACTGACAATATCTTCAATACTTGCATCATTTGACTATCTTGACAGTCTTCTGCTGCTCCTTCTTTTTGTCAGATTGCCTTTATTTTCCAGGCCTTCCAAAACTACTACTTCAAACTAAAATGGCTTTAAACCCATAACAAGAGATGACTTCATCTTGATTACTTTAAAATAAGGCAATTCAAACTGACTATATTGGAAGAGGGAGACTGTAAAATATATTAGTCTCTGAATACTCAAATGTCTTCTTGCCTACAGGCAAGCATCTCTAAGGCAAGGGCTGTGCTCTTGTCTGTAAGTCACCTGTTTGACAGGCAGCTTCTGCAGACATTCAATTGACTCTGTTATCCCTGGAACTCTCTCCTTTCAGATGAAATGCATCGAAAAGTTTGTTAAAGACATTATAAATGTGGAAAGAGAAATGATGCCCCTCAAATTCAGGAACCCAGATGAATTTAAGTAAAAGAACAGAGTTCTCAGTCAGTCTGCCTAGTTTTCATTATTTTTATAGACTCCCTTTTGTTTTAAACAAAAGACAGAAACTTTAAGGTAAAGAATTTGCTCCAGTTGACCCATATATTGGAAGTACTAACAGCTAAACCTCCAGAAACGTATTGCACAATGAATCATTTTAATGAGAATATGTTACTATGTTACCAAATCACACTCTCCTTAAAAAGAGATGGCAGAAGTTGATTCTTTAATTTACCAAAATTTTTAATGAGATATTTTGATGATCAGTATATGGTATCACTGTTCCAGATTCTGGGTCGTTGGGTAGGAATAAAGCAAAAACTATACCTTATTGAGTTGATATTCAAGCAAGGCATAATGTAGGACAGGAACTTCTTAGAGAAAGATTCCTTGATGACCTAGAAAGAGCTGTCTAGTATTCTGCCAGCCTAATTTGCTAATGGCAATAATGATTTTCTGACATATATAATGTTAATGAGATTTATTCACTTATCTATTTGTTGCGTTTCTCAGCAAACAGGCCTTGACAAGATCATGACAAGTTTTAAGTAAGCTAAAGGTGGTAGTTCACCATGAGCCTAGAAACCATTGCTGGTTCTGATGTGATGGGTGGAGAAAAAAACCACAAAACTTGCCCTCCCTCTCTGTTGCTATGCAAAGATTATACAGTCCCAGAAGGAAAAGAAAACATACTATCTAGACACTATGGTATCTTGGAGGACAGAAAGGGCATAATAGGCTGATCTGGCCAACAGAAGGGAAATATTTCCTATGCAAGAATACCCCAGGAAATGCTTTACTGGGGCAAGTAACATATGGAAACCTACAAGTGAGAGGTAGAGAAAGTAATGTATAGTTCTGAGAATCTTGGAGCAGCTTTGAATTGGGGTAATGGGGAATAAGAGCAGGAGATCAGAAAGACAAGTCTCAAGAGCTTGAGGATGTAAAACTGCAGAATATTGAGACACATGGACCTTTTACATGGAAGACTGAGAGATCTTTGGAAACTGTGGGCCACATTCCTTGACTCTTTTGTACTTGGTTACAGAATCTTAGCTTCCTACCCTTTGCTATAAAAGCTCCTTGGCCTGTCAACAGTCTGCCACTCAGGGACAGCTCCCTGGCTGCCTGCCATTTCTTACTCTTAATGCATCCAACCTCCTAAACAATTTCACTTTTATGTTTCAAAGGCACTGCTGAGAACTGGAAGAGATGGCTCATCAAGACTCTAAGAAGGGCATGCGAAGGAAGATGAAACATACTGAGTGTGAGAGGCAGTAAAATCAGGAAAGCAAAAAAAAAAAAAAACATAAAGGAGAGTTCTAACAACAGAAATTTCCAACAGCACATCAACACCTCATCTCCTTCACCATAGGTACAACCACATCTGCAAGATTTTTTGAACTACAAAATTCGAGCTACAGAAAAGAAAGAAAGAAAAAAAGAGCAAGGCCTTGAGGGAACAAGGGGAATGTGGTTGCTTTTTTAAGCCAATTACTAACTTTTCTATTCTATCAGTCTCTTCCCTTCCTCTGGTTCCAAGACTCCTTTACTGCTGGGAATCTAATGATTATAAACAATTAAACATCCTCATTTATTCTCTCCTGATGTTTTATCTGTATGCTGTATTTCATTCTGTAATAATAGCTTATAAAACTTCCCATTTCAAAAATGATGGGTAATTTATGGATGTTAATAAAGAGTACGTTGTCTCTGAGAGCATTTTTGTATCAAAAGTATTGTAAAATTCTATCTACTTCAGTTTAGCAGCCCTACATACATCTGTTTATACAATCTGTCATCTGTTTAACTTAGGCCTTTAACACAAATATTCGACTATGCAAAAACAGCCCTTTTCTAAAACAACTACCAAAATGAAGTGGTTGTAATTACTATAAAGAATTCTTTCACCATAAAGATTTTTTAACCTGAAGTGTTTCTTATTTTTATTTCTTACTTTTATTTTTTAAATTTAATTTTATTGTCAAGGTGAAGCAGAGGTTATTTACATATGTGATGCAATAAGTACATTTCTTATTGAACATTGTTACCCCCTTCCACCCTCCCTCATTTTCCTCCCACTTTCAGTTCCCCCAGTATCCTACTCCAAAGTTATAACATTCATTTCCAACACATCTTGTGAGTATCACTGTTGCATAAGTTCACCCTTTGTCCTTTGTCTCACCGTTTGGTTGTTTCCCTTCCCTTCCTTAAATCAGATAAATGTATCTACAAGACACAAGTTCTCAAAATCTAATACAAGAAATAATTTCAGCAGTACATTAAAAGCAACAAACAAAACTGTGATTTCTATATCTCAGAGTTCATTTCAACTAACGTCATCTTATATGGTCATATGTAGATTTTTTTAAGAATCTGTATTTTTTTTACTTAAAAATAAATATATTTCTAGTAGATCACTATTAACAGTGGGAACGAAAGATAATATCTACAGCCATGGGACTTCCCTTCCCATTAGGGAAGATGTTAATAAAACAAAAGAAATAAGAAAAAGAAGATTTCTGGGTGCAAATGAAAAGGGAAAGAAAATTCAGGACTGAAGAAAAACAAGAATTTGAAGAAAATTTGAAAGGTTTCCCCTAACAGAAATGTGGAAGTTTGACCTAAACACAATGGTGGAAAAACACAGATGCATTTCAG
This sequence comes from Megascapheus bottae, assembly GCF_031878675.1. Lineage (NCBI taxonomy): Eukaryota > Metazoa > Chordata > Mammalia > Rodentia > Geomyidae > Megascapheus > Megascapheus bottae. The sequence goes on from NC_143511.1 coordinate 57,066,609, forward strand.
GAGACCACCATAAAAAGAGCCAAGGGTTGGGCCAGGAGTTTGGCTTAGTTGTAGAGTGCTTCCCTAACATGCACAAAGACCTTGGATCGATTCCTTGGTACCACATACATAGAAAAAATTCTGGAAGTGGTGCTATGGTTCAAGTGTAGAGCTCTAGCCTTGTGAAAGTCCAAGGACAGTGCTCAGGCCCTCAGCTCAAGCTCAGGGCTGACAAAAAAGAAAAAAGAAAAAGAAAGAGCTAAGAGATTGACAGACAGGGGCACAAGTAAAGGGATGATGAGTAGAGAAGGAGAGAAGGGAGGTGGGGTGACAGGAGAGAAGGGAAGTGAGGGTGACACAAGAGAAGAACTCCAGCTTCTTTGGTCCTTATATCTATTAAAAATATTTGGGGGCCGGAAGTTTGGCCTAATGGTAGAGTGCTTGCCTAGCATTCATGAAAACGGGTTCGATTCCTTGGTACCACATAAATAGAAAAAAAGCCAGAAGTGGTGCTAAGGCTCAAGTGGTAGAGCTCTAGCCTTGAGAAAGACCAAGGACAGAGCTCAGGCCCTGAGTTCAAGCCCAGGACTGGAAAAAAAAGGTGTTTTGTATGAGAATTTTTTTTCATTTATTTTTCCAAGATTAATGTCCTATAAATGGATTGTCAGAGGATATCTTATTCCCTTTATGTATGAGAATGTAAATACCTTGGTCAATTATCATTTACTTTAAGTTCACATTTATTAATCCCCAATTTTTAAAATCACTTCTGTAGAATTTTGGTAGCAGTTTCTGGTTCTAAACAGATGGGTAGACACAACTTTCTGGAATTTGGCAAGTGTTATCAACAAATCACTACTGCATTTTATGCTCAGGTTAATTTCATCCACATAACCTGCTGCTATCACTGCATGTTTATTTCCTCATGATAACATTTTTACTCTATGGGGGATGAAAATATTGTTCTTACTATGACAACAAGAATAACCTTACATAATTGCATTCATTCCCAATTTACATTCACTTGACATAAAGAAATTAGTCCCAATAAACACACTAGCTCTAAAATGTGGGGCAAGCCCAGGTACTTGCAACATTTTATTTGTAAAGCCTTGTGAGGCTTTTAAAATTACATTAATGAAAATACTCCTCTGAATAATTTCTTACTCTTTACTTCCAGTTTTCTGGTGGCTAATTTGGACATAAAAGTCTCAAGGACATTCCTGCCCAGGTTGTCTTTGAAATGTGATCCTCAGATCTCAGCCTCCTGAGTAACTAGGATGACAGGTGTGAGCCACTGATGCCTAGGTCTTTCCTTTTTTGGCAGCGCTGGGGATTAACTCAAGGATTACATATATGTGAATTATATACCATACTACTTGAGTCACACTGCTAGCCTGCTTTTTGTATGTTTTTTTTTTATTTGTGAATGTTAACAGTATTTGAACTCAAGCCTTCAAATACTTTCTATGCAACTGCTCTACCCTTTGGGCCCTACTGGTAGCCTGTTTCACTTTATTTTTGAGCTAAAGTGTGGATGTGTGTACTTCCATCATAGCCAATTTTTATCTTTTGAAGTTGGTCATTGGCTTGAACTCAGGACCTGGGAAGAGTGCCTGAACTAATTTGCTCAAGTAAAGCACTCTATCACTTGGGGCTATAGCTCCAGTTCTGGTTTTTAAGTAGTTAATCGAATATAAGAGTCTCATGTTGTACCCTGCCTGGGCTGGCATGGAGCATCAATCCTTATATCTCAGCCTGAAAGTACAACCATGACCCACCAGCCCCTGGCTTTTTTTCCTTTTGAAATGGAATATCTACAATTTTTTTTCATTTTCCTTCTAATTAATTATTTATTTAATTCTTTCCAGATATTTTTATTGTAATTAATAGGATTACATCATATTCACCAGATAGAAGATACATTTATTCACAAACATTGATACCCTTTCTCATGTTTTCATCCCCATATTCCTCCCCCAGCCCCCACCCCTCATCTTGTTTTCCCCCCTTCCCTATCCTATTTCAAATAACCAAATAAGCATATATACAATGTATCAGATAAAAAGATAAACTATTGTAATAATATGAGATAACCAAGGGACAGCAAAAGAGATGAGAGATAACATAGTATGTTAAGGAAAACAATCACTCATTATATGGCTTTTGTTTCTATATCCTGGAGGTCCTTTCATTTAGCGTCATTCTATATGGCCTTAAGTATCAAGGTTTTGTTCTATTGTAAATCTCTGCTAGGAGAGACCAAGGTTTCTACTGATTATGACAAATGAGAGAAACTATGGAGCCTATGTTTCTTTGAGTCTGGCTTACTTTATTTAATATGATTTTTTTTCTAAGTCTTTCCATTTCCTTACAAATGGGGCAATGTCGTTCTTTCTGACAGCAGCATAGAATTCCATTGTGTATAAATACCACATCTCGTTGATCCAATCATCAACTGAGGGTTGGTTCCATATCTTTGCTATGGTAAACAGTGCTGCAATGAACATGGTTGTGCTAGTGGATTTAGTATGTCCTTGTTTCTGGAAAATCAGGTAAATGCCAAGTAGTGGAATTGCTGGGTCATAGGGGAGCTCTATGTTTAGTCTTTTGAGGAACTGCCATATTGCTTTCATAGTGGTTGAATGAGTTTGCACTCCCACCAACAATGTAGTAGTGTTTTTGTTGTTGGGGGTGGTGGTCTCTGTTTTTTGTTTGTTTGTTTGTTTGTTTGCCTAGGTTGACTCAAACCCAATTCTCTCCATCTTAGCATCCTGAATTGCTCGGATTACAGGTATCAGGTACCACAGCCAGCTTTTTTTTTTTAAACTTTTTTTTTAAAAGAGAATCTCACTCACTTCACTTACTCCACAATTCACTGTTCTTGGCCTTCTTTTCCAGTGTTGCTGAGATTATAGTTGTGATCCATCAGGCCCAATTTAGTTATTGTATTATTAAAAGTATCATCATAATTATGGCTGATTACTTAACACAATCTGTTACTGTCATTGGCAATGCTTTTGGCTGCTTCTATGAATCAAATCTTAAATGTTCCCTAAGGCTCATGTGTCATTGGGAACTGCCCTAGAAGAAGAGAGTGTGAACTCAGCTGTGACCTTTGTATTTGTTTGTTTTGTTTTCTAACCAACCACCACAAAGTAAGCAGCTAGCTTTGTTCCACCTCAAAGTTGGCTCCGTCTGGGATGATATTTCTCCACTATACCATTGAACTGTGACCTCAAAACCTGTAATCCAAAACAATCCTTTCCTCCCTGTAAATCACTCTCTCTCAGTTATACTGTCACAGCAATAGAAAGGTCGCAAGAACTTGCCATGTCTTTATTTGGGCCTTATAATGAATAGATCTATGGATAACTGTATTCCCATTTAGCCACTTCTTTCTTTATAAGTAGTAAAAAATATTTATATTCATTTATTATAAAGTTTACCTGGATAGACACACTGCCCTGTTCCAGGCTTCTAATTTGATTTTGAACCCAATATTTTAGCTCATGTCAGCCTACATCACTCTCATTTCCTTCCAGCTGATAATATGTTTCTCTGTGATCCGAGCCCTCATTCATAGCAACAATAGAAGTGATTAATGCACCATGTAACAAGCTGGAAAATTCCACCACATGGAACTACAGTCTTCCATGTCCTCTTGTGATCCATTTACATCTATCTTTACAGCAGTTTATCAGATGCCATGATTTAATCAGTTTTGCATTCTGCATGTTTTCTTATACCACATGTCCAAGGTAAGTTCTGGGATCACTTTAAAATAAATTTTGTCATGTTTCTTTCAAAAACTGAAGCTGTTTTTTTGTTTTGTTTTGTTTTCATTTTAATTGCTACTACATAGAGCCTACATCACAAGACAAAGCTTATGGCCTAATAGTCATTTGGACAAGAAGATCCCTGTATGACTGCAATAGACCCATCTCTTCTTTCATAAACCCCTGCTGTCTGTTGGCCATAGACAGCAACATTCCACACACAGCCACCATTAAAACAATTTTCATATATGCGTTAGTCATGCACAGATATTTTTAGTGTATCTCCCACATCACTTCCTGGTTGTGGCTTCTATTGCTTGAGACATCATTTTAGTACTCTAAAATGGAGGCAGTGTCTTTGATTCTTCTCTTAGACACCCAGGATGAGTAATTAAACTTTTGATGAGATTTGCTGGAGTAGGGCATTGATCTAACAAACTGCTATTATTGTTATAGCCTCTCCATAACTCGCTCTGCTGGAGGGTCCTGAGAATTGAATTTTTCCCCAGTAACTACATACAACAAAAGCATAGCCACACCTTCATAAATAAGTATTTAAAACCTGCCACATGTCCCCAAATCTTGAGTTTACAACTATTCTACTGACATAGTGGAAATTATTGTCAAGAGGGACATATCTAGGTGATCCGGGGAGGAGTTGTGGTCTTAGTGTCTTCATTTAGGACACCGATGGTGCCTGCCAGGACTTTTACTTGGACCGTTGTCAAATTATTTACAAGGACATGGCTCCTTCCCAATTTACATATGACACCTCACTAACTCTGCTACATTTCCCTGTAGTGCTTAAACATGGTGCTATCTCACAGTGGCAGAACCTAAAATTAAGGTGTTATGATCTTCACAAAAAGGAAGGTTATTTAGTTAGAATCAGTTTATTATTTACTTGTGCAAGTGCATTTATTTTTACATTATGTGAATATAAATGCTGCTTTTCCTTTATTTACATAACACAATATAAGAAAATAAAATGGACTACATTATCTATACCTGGTAGATAACTAATTTTATAAGATTTAACATATCATAATCTCCATATAATTTTTACTTTTCATTTTTATTTAGCAACAGTGTAAAATATTTAACAAAAGCATGACTTTCCTGATTATGTTATATAGTAACATTTTACTGCTTTGAAATAAATATTACTAAGATTAAATAACCTTGTGTTTACTTTGTTTCAGTGCTATAAGTATTGTTACAGATAAAATTCTAATACATCGAATACTCTAGGAATGTCTGAAAACATTCATTGGATAAATTTTCAATGTGGTCAATAGACATATGAGAAAAGGTTCAACATCTCTGGCCGTAGCTATGTGCATATGGTCATATAGGAATGAACTCCAGGATATGGAAGTAAGAGGATTATCTTTGTGATTGTTGTTCTTAATGGACTATGTAACGTTATTTCTTTCCTTTCTCTTTTTCTCTTTTCTCCTTATGGTTTATCTCATGTTGTTGCTATATTTGACTTTGGTACTTGGTACATTGTGTAGGAATTTAATTTTTTATTCAAAATATGGAAGGAAAGGGGAAAAACAAGATGATTGAGAGGAGATAGGGAAGGGAAATTGGGAGAAAAACATGGGAACAGGGATCAATGTTCAAAAACAACCTAACAAATGTAACTGTAACCCATCTATAGATCACCCCAACAATAAAATACAATCATTAAAAAAGGACTATTATACCTTACCCCAATTAAAATGGCCACAATCAAAAATACTAACAATAAGAAATGAAATGCTGGCTGGGCTGTGGCCAAAAGGATATCCTATTAAAATGAGGACTGATGGGAGTGTAAACTTATTCAAACACACTGGAGAGCAGTATGGAGGTTCCGCAAAAGACCAGACATAGAGCTCCTGCATGACCCAACAATCCCATTCCTGAACACAAATGACCACAAACAAGGCCATATCAAACTACTAGCACAACCATGTTCATTACAGCATTATTTACCGTAGCTAAGATATGGAACCAACCTAATGCTCCTCAGTAGATGAATGGATCAAGAAGAGGTGGCATGTATGCTTGTGTGTGTGTGTGTGTGTGTGTGTGTGTGTGTGTGTGTATAGGATATACTATATAGTCTGTATCATATAAGTTATATTAATATATAATTATATTTTATATTTATGCTATATAATGTATATAATATAATATATTGTATATTATTATTTTGTACTATATATATATTTAAGTCCTATATTTCCATCAGAAGCAGTGATGTTCGCCATTCATAAGGAAATAGAAAGCTGGGGGAAAAATTATATTAAGTGAAGCAAGTCAGGCCTAAAGAAATCGGTTGTATGGTTTCCTCATTTGTAAGACCTAGAATATGTCTTTGACAATCTCTCTCTCTCTCTTTCTTTCTCTCTCCTTGCCAGTCCTGGGGACTGAACTCAGGGCCTGAGCACTGTCCTTGGGCTTTCCTCATGGCTAGAGGACTACCGCTGAACCACAGCACCACTTCAGGATTTTTCTGTATATGTGGTGCCAAGGAGTTGAACTGGGACTTTGTACCTGTTACCACTACGATAAATGCCCGGCCCATATCGTTGATATACTTAGCAAGGGCTCACAATACCCAATCACTAAGTGCATGGGACCATATATAAGGTAGTGTATCAAAATGAATTCCAAGAATTGGAAACAAGAGCTTATTATTATGTATTCTGTGCCATTATTTCTTTTTTATGTCATAACTCATTTATTTATTTTTTCTTACATATATTTTTAGTGTAATTAATAGAAGGGCTACATTATTCTTGGAGACAGAAGGTGCATTACTCCACAAACATTGATACCCTTTCTCATGTCTTGGTCCTTATTTCTCTCCCCCCACACCTACCCCTCATCTTCTTTTCCCCCTTTCCTATCCTATTTCAAATAAGCAAATATCCGATTTCAAATAAGCAAATACGCATATATACAATATATTATATAACAAGGTGAAATATTGTAACAATATGAGATAACCAAGGGACAGCAAAAGAGATGAGAGATAACTTAGTACATTAAGGAAAAGATTCACTCATTATATGGTTTTTGTTTCTATATCCTGGAGATACTTTCATTTAGTGTCATACTATATGGCCTTATGAATCTAGGTGTTGTTCTATTGTAAATCTCTGCTTGGAGAGCCCAAGGTTTCTACTGATTATGACAAATGAGGGAAACCATTGAGCCTATTTTCCTTTGAATCTGGCTTACTTCACTTAATATGATTTTTTCCAAGTCCTTCCACTTAATTACAAATGAGGCTAATGTCATTCTTTCTGACAGCAGCATAGAATTCCACTGCATTTAAATACTACATCTTGTTGATCCACTCATCATCTGAGGGGCATCTGGGTTGGTGTCATATCTTTGCTAGTCAATTTGCTAGCTATGGCCTTTGGCATACAGAAGCTCTGCAGTCTAATATACTCCCACTTATCAGACTTTCTCTGATTTGTTGTGTTTCTGGGTCATTATTAAGAAAGTTTTGACCTGTACTAAGGAGACCTAGTGTATCTCCTATTCCTTCTTGTAAAGTTTTCAGTGTCTTTGCTTTTACCTCAAGGTCTTTGATCCATTCAGGGTTGATCTTGGTGCAGGGAGACAAAGAAGGATCCAACTTTAGTTTTCTGAAGATGCTTAACCAGTTCTGCGAGCATCTCTTGTTGAAGAGGCTGTCTTTCTTTCATTCTACTTTTTTGGCTCCCTTATCAAAGATTAGGTAGCCATAGATCTGTGGATTAATATCTGGGTCCTCAGTTCTATTCTACTGGTCTTCAGTCCTGTTCTTGTGCCAGTACCAAACTGTTTTGGTCACTCTAGCTCTCTAATAGAGTCTAAAGTTTGGTATTGAAATTCCTCCTGAGCTGTTCTTTCTGCTAAGAATTGTTTTTGCTATATGGGGTCTTTTATTATTCCATATGAAATTTTGGATTGCCTCTTCTATTTATTTAAAGAATGACATTAGGATACTGATGGGTATGACGTTGAATTTGTAGATAGCCCTTGGCAAGATTGCCATTTTCACCATGTTAATTCTTCCAATCCAGGAGCATGGGAAGTTTTTCCATTTCCTTGGTTCTTTTTAATTTCATTTTTCAGGGTTTTAAAGTTTTCATCAAAAAGGTTCTTTATATTCTTAGTTAATTCCTGGTACTTTATTTTCTTTGAGGCTATTGCAAGACGAATTGCTTTCCTGATTGTTGCCTCATTCCTCTCACTGTTGGCGTAGAGGAAGACAGTTGATTTTTGCGGGTTAATTTTATAGCCAGCTACTCTTCCAAAGTTTTGAATCAGCTCAAGGAGCTTGGGAGTAGAGTCTATAGGGTTCTTTAAATACAGAATCATGTCATCGCAAAGAGGGAATGTTTCACTTTCTTGTTCCCTATTTGGATCCCCTTTATGCCTGCTTCTTGCCTATTGCATTGGCTAGGAATTCTAATACTATGTTAAAGAGCAGTGGAGAGAGTGGGCATCCTTATCTGATTCCTGATTTTAGAGAAAATGGCTTTAGCTTTTCGCCATTAAGTATAATGCTAGCTGTGGGTTTGTCATACACAGCCTTTATTATATTGCGGAATGTTCCATGGATTCCTAGTTTCTCCAGAGCTTTTAGCATGTTTTCAATCTTTTTATTGATCATGTTTATCAATTGTGTTTGTATAGCATTTGGATGACTCTCCTCTAGTTTTGCTATTGACTGCTCCATTGCCTGTTTATATTGGGTGGGAGATGCTATTTGCCATTTTTCTTGAGTTTCTTGTTCTGCCCATTTGAAAATGGAAGCAAGATTAATACTAGACAAGATAACAATTTTTAATATAACCAACCTAGAGCTCTTTAGCTGGCCAGACAATAGATGTTCACAATTTTAGATTATCACGCTATCTCTCTCTTTTTGTGTACTTACAGACAAATTTAATACCACCACCGGTCACCATTTTATGACCACCCCCCCACAATCCAATCTCTATTGTATTTAAATCCTTCTGGACCGAGAGTATAATTGAACACCTAGATATACAGTATTGCTCAACAACCATCAACTGTAGATCCATGCATTATAAAAGTTGAAGGATGAACAGAGGACCAGAGATAGAAAAATAGTATGAAAGACAAGAGGGGAGATAACTTTTATAATGCATGGAGTGTAAGATTAATATAGTAATGAAGAAAAGGGATAACTGACCTAAAGTGATAGAAGGGTAAAATAGTTGCATACGAAATTTAGAAAAAATAAGATAAAACTTATGAAAATAAGAAGAGTAATAAGAAGAATATATAAAGAATATATACAGAAAAGAGGAAGGTATATATAGAAAAGATCAATGATAAAATTTTTTAAAAGTATAAATAAAAAACACCAAAAACAAGATAAAAGGTGGGGGACATCCCATACAATTATCAGTTCTTAGTTCTTAGACAAGAAATACTAGGGTTAAGAGCCAACAGATTAAAAAGCAGGTGACAGTATCAATAAAAATATCATTTGTATCCAGTCTGTACCCAGTGCTGACACTATGTTTCTAGGAACAACCACAATGGCAGAAGGAAAGCAGGGGAAAAATGGAGATAATCATAACAATTAAAAAAAAAAGGGTGGAGGTCAAATGGCAAAAAAAAAATAAGGACACATAAAGATGGAAATGAAAAAAGGTAGAAAAAAAAGAGTGTATTCTTTTGGGTTTTTTTCGGGGGGGGTATGGGATAGGAAACTTGTGTCTCCACTAAATTTGGGATCCAAACACTTCAAAAAGTCTTTTTCTCCTGTGTTTTGGCTTTACGGTTTTTCTGATCAGTTTGCTTGCTTGGGCAGAATAGAAAGCCTTCCGGGGGAGAAATTTCCGCTAGCGCTGGTGGTGGACATCTGCTAAGCTGCCTCTGGGAAATTCTTTGCCCTTGTGAATGATGGCACTGCCAACACCACTTCTCAGGCTCTAGTTGGTTTGGCAGGGTCTTTGCCAGCAGTCAAGATGGCGCTGCTGTTGGCTGGTGGGGGAGAGAATTCCTTCCCAATGCCGTTGCACAAGCAGAAGTGGAAACTTCTGGGAGTTACAAATTGCTGGGTTTTCTGGTTCCGTGAAGCTGGCAGGTCTGTGCCATGGCCAGGTGATGGCTCTGGGCTCACACAGGCTCTGGGTGGCTCTGTCTGGATCTGGCAGATCTGAGCCACCGAGAAATGCTGTCTGCTCAGGTGCGGGAGGGAGGCTTTGTCTCCGAGGCAGCTCTGAGCCGCTAGCGCTGCTCCACACTGTCTTCTTAATCTGGTTTTCTGCCTTTCTCCTCTTTGCCTGAGATCTCTGTGGTGTTACAGCTTACTTAGGATGGATCTTTGGGTATGAACTATCCCCTACATTGCTGGAACTGGTATCTTGGCGAGAAGTCAGAAAAACTCACACTGAACCGCTGCCATCTTCTGCCATTATTTCTATTTTTGTTTCCCTTTTAGTTTTCTGTAACCTTTGTCTTGTAATAACCGTATCTGATATATAGAAGGGAAAGAGAATCACAGAAACAGCAGAACAAGGGATAAACGAGTGCAACAATGATACTCACTTAGCACTACACAACTGGATGGAAGGTGAGTAGAGAAGGGACATACAGGAAAAAATGAGGAGTGCATAGCCATGTTTAATAGGAAATACACTTGAAAGTGGCACTGTAGCTCATCATGGTATAGTGATAGCCTTGAGCTGAAGAACTCAGGGACAGTGCCCAATCCCAGAATTCAAGCCCCATGACTGACAAAACAAAGAAAGAAAGAAAGAAAGAAAGAAAGAACAAAGAAAGAAAGAAAGAAAGAAAGAAAGAAAAAGAGAGAAAGAAAGAAAGAAAATAAATGTACTCATTGCCTTACTTTTGTAACTGTAATACTACTGCCCAATTTTTAAAAATACTAAACAAAAAGAAAAAGAAAAATTACTTAGATAATAATGGAAAACAAGATGAGGGGTGGGTGTGGGGGGAAGGGAAATGGGGACCAAGACATGTGAAAGGGTATCAATGTATGGGAATTAATGCACCATTTATCTGGCAAATATCATGTAACCCTTCTATTAATTACAATAAAAATATATGAAAAAAATAATGCTACATGTTTTAAAATAAACTGTACAGCACTGACAAGTTAAGCCAGGTGCCTGAGGTTCACACCTGGAACCTTAGCTACTCAGGAGGCTGAGATCTAAGGTTCATGGTTCAAAGCCAGCCCAAGTAGCAAAGACTGTAATTCTGGCCTCCAATTAAATACCAAAAACCTTAAAATGGAGTTTTGGCTCAAGGGGTAGAACAGTAGCTTGGAGTACACAAACTCAAGGGTCTCAGGTCCTAAGTTAAAACTGCAGGAGTTGCACAAAGGAAAAGCAATTCATATTACTTTTCAATAGGGCATATTGTATGCCTATATAGATAGTGGATAAGTTATCATATGACAACCATCAAAAGTAGCCAGAATAGTTTTATTCATGATTATGAACAACAATGTTTCTATCTTCAGTTAATTTTTGGTAAACTTTATCTTGCTGATTTTTCAAACTCATACATATTTTGGAGAATAGTACTTTTCTGTATATATTTTAATGTATTCTGCCCTGAATTTTAATTTGTGTACTTGATTAAGCTTATTTTCCTTCCTCATTTCTTTATCTTTTTATCTCTTAACCATTTTAATTTTTTTTTTGCCAGTCCTGGGCTTCAGCCCAGGGCATGAGCATAGTCCTTGGGCTTTCTCAAAGTCTGAGCTCTACACTTGAGCCACAGCACCACTTCTGGCTTTTTTCTATGAATGTGGGACTGAGGAATCGAACCTGGGTCTTTGTGCATGCTAGGCAAGCACTCTACCAGTAGGCCAAACTCCCGGTCCCACCATTTTAATTTTTATAGTCATTTCTATTATTTTTGTACCAGTCCTAAACTGAGGGCCTGGGTACTGTCCTTGGGCTTTCTCTAGGCTAGTTCTCTACCTCAAGTGTCATAGCACCACTTCTGGCTCTTTCGTGTATGTGGTACTGAGGAATAAAACCTAGGACTTTGTGCATGCTTGGCAGGCACTCTACCACTAGGCCACACTCCTGCCCACCCAATCATTTTAATTTTTGTGAGTACTATCTTGTGAAGTCTGTCAATTGCTTCTTCACCCTGCCCCCACCCCCAGGAATGAAGTATTATATTTTCTTATTTTCACCATAGATACGAAATATTCAAGCTTCTTTTTCTCCACAAGAATAAAAATAGGAGGCATGTATTTTAAATCAACTTGTAACATGAAAATTTAAGCATTCAAGATGTATCTCTCTCCTTCTCATCTCACCACCCAGTGATTCTTACCATTAGGTGGTCTTTGATATTCATGTATTTATTAATTTTTCCTCTGAATTCTCTCAAATATTTTGATACTCATTTTACATTCCATGTTCATACTAAGCCAAAGAGCAAGGTTTCTACATTCTTTATATTGCCATTGATTTTTTGACCTTTTCGTTCTCATTTGCATTTCCTGTTTTGTACCCATTATTAAACTAGTGGATGTGCTTTCTGATCACCCAACCACACATAACCAGATAGGGATATAATCCCAGAATCTCTCCATGCCTTATATGTATTTTATTTAATTTACATGTCAGTGATATCCTGTTAAAATAGATCCTCTCACTTTAAAATATTCAAAAACCTCATCTTTCTAGAAATTTCTTTTAACATATATAATTCTATTTCCATATTGCATACAGTAAGATATCATATACATTCTACTCCTTTGCTAATAAATTTATTATTTGCAAATGTGTTTAATGAACTGTAGGTATAAAGGCTTGTTTATGAGCTCAGACTCTCAGATATGACAATAATGAATTTAAAGTCTGTCTTTGTCCCTTTTGAATAAAACAAAAATGCTAAATTTTAGTTTCCTCTAAGGTAAAATAAATATCATAACTGAGCTCTATTATAGAATTGTGGAAGGAAGGAAGGAAGGAAGGAAGGAAGGAAGGAAGGAAGGAAGGAAAGAGAAAGGGAGAAACAAGAGAAAGAGAGAAAGAAGGGAGGGAGAAAGGGAGGGAGGGAAGGAGGAAGGAAGGAAGAAAGGAAGGAAGGAAGGAAGGAAGGAAGGAAGGAAGGAAGGAAGGAAGGAAGGAAGGAAGGAAAGAGGGGAGAGGAGGAAGGAAGGAAGGGGAAGGAAGAGAAGCAAAAAGAAGCAGAAGGTATTAAAAGAAGAGGAATTGTATACTGAAGAACTTTGCAGTCAGCAAAAACTAATTCACAATACATATGAGCTATCATTGTATAATGGCACACTTCTCACTAGTGAGCTAATTAAATCTATACACTCAATGTTGGCTCCTTTTTAATTAGATTTTTGTTATTATATCTTTCTTTCCATTGTATACATTCACACATATACACACTAAAAGAAAGCTATAACAGCTTTGCATTTTAATTCCATTTGGTTGTTGTTCTACTTTTGATTTTAAATATTATTTGCAATTAATGTCTTCTTTTATATTTAAAGCTAGAAAGGTAGTTTTATTTTTATTTAAAAAATAAGAATTGTCATATGGCTTTATGAACTCCATAAATTCATGTCCTAGAAGCCTATTCCTAAATAGACTGAACCTCCAAATAGCCAGCCCATTAATTTATAAATGGATAAATCCATTGATGAAAGGAATGCCTTCTTAGTCAAGTCACCTCCGACTGTTACACACATCTACGTACCAAGCCTTCAGCAAATAAGCTTTTTGAGATGACCCTTGTAAACAATCATATCTTTTAGACTCTTCCTTCACAACTCCAAGTTCAATTCGTCTATCTCTGGGAGGTTCCAGAATATCCACAACTTCAGCATGATTCAAAAGTCCAAAGTCAAATTATCTTGAAAAACTCAAATGAAATTTTCCCTGTAAGCCCCCCCAAAATGAAAAAATAAGCATTATCTAATTGTGTCTTTGAATACACAACCCTAGCCATGTTCTAAAAATACATGAACTATGAATAGAATCTAGTTGCATGTGACAAATTAATGAGAGTCTGAACCAGACAGGAGAGAATGATAAAATAACCTAAGTTTTCTGAAAGCAGAATGAAGCAATTTAATATTAGTGAGTTATGAAGAGAATAAGGAAATTGAAGACATGAAGTCCAGGCTCATTATATGGATTTTATGACCCTCTAAGGTGAGCTTTATAGAATGTGGAGGAGGAAGTGGATTGTGCGAATGTGTTTCAGCATCTGTTTCTGAAGCTCAATGCTAAATACATGAGTAATATTCTAATTCTTAGCTTAGCTGTGAATGTATAATTGCTTGCACAAAAATTATTCTGTAAGTAAACTCCTACCTGTTAAATAAACATCATTATTACTTAGCATAAATGACCTCATAAATTTATAATTTCCACTAGCTGTTCCTGCCATTTCTTTACTCTGGCATTCTTTTTCTTTTGCTAGGTTCCACATATTCAAGACCTGACCAGTTAATCATTACATAAAATATTACTTATTAGCTATATGAGCAAAATGTTTCCCAATTCAGTTAGCCTATAAAATTAGTCATAATGGAAGATGTGCATTCTAACCCATTAGAACTGATAGAAGAGAGGAACGAGAAAACCAGTTTACTCAAAGTAAATGCTCATTATTACTTCTGCCAAGTTTAGCCAATTATTGTTTCTTAACAATATTCACCTCTTTCTCCACATAATATGAATATTTGGAGTCATACATTTTGTGTATAGTGTGATATGAAGAGAAAAACACCTCACTGGACAAGAGAAATTAAAATAAAAACAATCTATTTGCCAGGTGTCCATGGCTTGCACATATAATCCTGTCTACTCAGAAGACTGAGATCCAAGGATTGCAGTTCAAAGCAGGTCCTGGACAATAAGTCCCTAAAACTCTTACCTCTAATTAACCACCAGAAATGACACTGTGACTCAAAGTGATAGAGCACTAGCCTTGAGCTGAAGAGCTCAGGGACAGCATCCAGACCCTGAGGTCAAGCCCCATGACCAACAACAATTAAAACAAAAATCTATTCGTCTTCTTTTAAGTGGAACAGGGAGTTACCCGGTCTCTTTCACTCTGTAACTGACATTCAATGTTTGAGACCTTTTTCCTGTCCCTTCTATTTGAGAAGGAGAAATTATCACTATCAGATAGTATCTATGTGACCCATAGAACAGTAGATATATCTGCCACATGCAAAAACTCGGACAGTTCACGTTTCTCTGTGACACTTCCTTGCTTCAATTAAAAATACACCGTGTGATGATGTTGGATAAGTCCTAGTACAAAAGAGTCTTTCTCATTTTCAGATCTGAAGCTAGATCAAATACTATTTCTCACCATTCTTTTTTTATTTCTGATTTTTAATTAAAATCTTGAAAGTTTTCAAAGCATCTTAAACATTCCTTTTTCTGGTAGGATTATAAATCCCTTTGTTTTCTTTTTTATATGAAATATAGTAAAAATAACAATAATAGAGAGGGAATTTCTCTATCATCTTAAATCCAGTATAGCAATTTGGTTTTTAGCCATTATAGACAAAACAGTTCTCAGGAATCTAGGCACTTGCTTCTGGATTGCTGTCATTTTCTTTCTTTTCCAATGTTTAGAGTGTTTCATTGTTTAAATGAGTGTGTGTTTGTAAACTTTTATAATCTGGAAAATATTCTAGGTATGAAATCTGTACATCCTAAGAAACTGTAACTATCATGGCTTACCCCAGATAATATATTTGGTAGGTCAGTAAGGAAAGTCATTGTTCATAATGTGAGAATATTTTGAATGGGAATAATCTCCAACATTGTAAAGATTAGACAAGAACTAAAATCAATAATTTGAGGCACTGCGGAATTATCAAGTCAAAACTGAAAGCTGGCAATGTATTTTAGGAAGAGAAATTACCTTAGAGGGAGAAAAACTTGCATATCAGTCTGCTAGTAGTGTGTTAGAAATGACCACACATCTACAAGCCTAAAGCAATACATATTTAATAATACTTCACAGCTCTGTAGGTCAGAGGTCTAGAGGTATAGCATGGCCAGGTTTGCAATTTAGATTCTCATAGACTTCTATCAAAGTGTGGACCAACTGAGCTCGCATACAGACCTTGCAGTCTTCCTTCAATTTCATTGAGATACGGGAAAAATTCAATTGCCTTCTTGTTGCTATATGACCTCTAATTTTTTTTAGGTCTTTGCCACATAATCTTCTCCGTCCAGAAGGCCAACAATGGAAGACTGTATTTTTATATAAAAATATTTCCAATGCTTCAAATTCTTTTAAAGACTGATATGGTGTGACTAGACTCTTCATGATAGAATCTCTTTCTTCAAGAGTCTAAGTATCTGTAATAAGCCCTAAGCACAAGAAGTGTTATTCTACCACACTCAGAGTGCTTATGTACCATGGGGTAAGAATCTTAGGGTCATCTCAAAATTCTGCTTCCCATGGTTACTTAGATTGCTCATTTATATGATATTTTTCAAGACAGTATTTTACAAAACACTTCTACCAAGTGCTATGATTCAAACAGAAAATCAGTTTTATTATCTTGTACTAGGAAGGGACAGAGTTTAAAACTTTCTGAACAGCTAGCAATTAAGGAAGTAATTTTCACACACTCATATACAACACAGAATGAATAAAACATGTCTACATGTAAACTCTTGTTAAAATTTTAGGTTAATTGCTTTCAAAAGTCAAAAAAACACTTGTATTTTTGAAATAGATGTTATTTGGTAATCATATAGTTGTTTCTCATTTCCAAATTTGATTTTACAATATTTTGTTGAAGATTTTTATATTTATATTCAAAGGGGATATTTATCTGAAATTTTCTTTTCTTTGTATAGCTTCATTTGATTTTCTGTAAGAATAATAATAACCCTATTAAATGATTTATAGCTTGCTTTGACTTCTATTGCTTAAGAAAAATACTACTGTGTCCAGCTATTTCTGCTGAGATGAAGTCTTATGAACTTCTGGTTCTGACCAACCTTTAACTATAATCCTCCCAATTTCAACCTCCTAAATAACTAGGATTACTATCTTGAGCCAGTGTCCATGTTTGTTTTGTATTTATTGCCTTCAAATAAATTGGGACCCAAGAACCAAATTCCAAATGTGGGCCATGTATTTAATTCAAGTGAAGATTTGGAAGATACTAATTCACTTTTTAAATCTGATTTAATGAGTAAAACATTTACTTTTATTTCATATATGCTTAACTAAGCAACCACAATGACATGCATTCTTCTTTTAAGTGCATGAAGCCACAACTCACTCAGTTGTGAGAGGACCTAGGATCCAATACTTCCACCATCAAGTTCCTTTACTTAATGATTCTCAAGTAGTAGTTCACATGAAGAAAGATGGACACAAAATCCAATGCAAATGCAGAACAGTTCTGTTTTGTGTTTCTAAAAACCTTTGGTTACAGCATACACATTTCTAACGATAAAGAAGTTCTTACCCTAACCTTTTATTTTCCATCTGAGACATATCTAACAATGACATGATATCTAATTACTAAGGAAAATGTTAATTGTCTTCATTATCATCTATTTATCTAAAGATTGGCCATAAATTTGAAGTTGGAATCAATCTACCTTTTGAAAATTGGCATTTCTAAATACCAAGACTAGTGTAAAGCAAATCATTTAACTCTAAACGACAACAAACATTTCAAATCTAAATGCCCCTAGGGGTTACATTATTTTCCATGAGAAGGCAAAATATTATTGATGTTCCTAGAGACAACAATATTAAATACTTGTTAAATTATTGATTATAATAGAGACAAATGAATGGTTCGATTAATGCATTCATTCTGCCACTAACAAGCATTATTTTATCAGGAAAATTAATGAAATGCACTAAATATTATGCTACAGTTCTTTCATTACTTAAGGTAAATCTTTGACCTTACATTCTTATGAAGCAAAGAACTGACTTCTTGAAAAAGTTCCTCAAGATTAAAAACTAAACACTGCCATTCAGAATTCAGATAAAATTTTAGCAATTTTCATAGTGTTGAGTACAAGAGATCTTCCAAATTTTAATAAGTAATAGTATTATTTGCTACTCTTTATAATTTTAGACACTTATCAGAGAAATAGAATAGATACAGAAAATGCATTAATGGCATCCATAATATGGTCAGCAACTTATTGATACTCAGACATGCTCTGAAACAAATTGTGATTTTTCTTTTTTTACTTAGGAACCAAACCAATTTCCATTTACTCTAGAAGACCTATTTTGTATTCTTGGTCTTAAGATAACAGTGACAAAAATCTGTACCACTAATGACAAAAGAAACAAAACAAAACCCTTAAAGTAAAACTACCAGCTATAATTGCATCAAATTTAAACTTGGTGTAGGGTATAGTACTGTGATTGTGATGTGTATATTACAGGTACACTTAGGAAAAGCAAATATGTTTAACTCTTCTTGAAATTAGGTACCTCAATGGTTTATTGTTGTTGTTGTTTTAATTTTATTGTCATAGTGGTACATAGGGGGTTACAGTTACATTGATAAGTTATTGAGTACGTTATTTCCTGAACATTGTTAACCCTTCCCATATTTTTCTACCAATTTCCCTCCACTGCTTCCCAAGTTGTAAATTTCATTTTCCACATATTGTCTTGTGAATATCACTATAACATTTGTTCATTCTTTGCCTTTTGTCTCATCATCTTGTTGTTCCCATTCCCTTCCCTAATTCAACTAAACAAATAAATGTATATGCAATATACCAGTTACCAAAGTCAGACACTGTAAGAACAGAGGTAAACCATAAAGGGAAAAAGAAAAAGAATTAACAATTAACAAAATAACTTCACATAATACATTAGAAACAACCACCACGAAGATAAAACTCTTTTACCTCATTGTTATTGTTTACTTCTGACTTCTGTGCTAGGCATTGTTAATAGTGATAGAGAACTATCAGATTATAAATTCCCAATAAATACTTGAGAACATTATTCTTTTTCAGAACAATACCTTTTTGGCAGAATTGTCAGCATTCATATATAAATATAGATAGATAGATAGATAGATAGATTATATATATGTATAATACATATATGTGCATATACATGTTTATGTAAATATAATGTTTTTCATTGTCTCTGGTATAACAATGGTGAAGGTGGTCTAGAATTATTCAGACTGACATCTAAAGGAACTGTTCACAGCAATGTACAAAATGTGTATTTCTTTGCAAAGCGTATTATTTGCAGAACTTCATAAATGGATTGGTAGTTTAACCTACGTGTCTCTAATGGTTTCATGGCTTCATTCAGCATTTTCTGAAGCAATTTTTAGTCTATGATAAACTTATAAAACATCTCACTATCCATGAATTCTGTAGGCCTTTCCAATTATTTAATGCCAAATATAACTCCTGAGCATTTACATACATCTGCTTTAGTACCTATTCATGACACCTTATCTTTTCTGGTCCAATAGATACCGGTGCAACTTCCAGTAACTGAATAACATTGATTATATTAGAAGTGAGATACTTACAATGAAATACATAAGGATTCATCTTACACTGATATTTGCAATTAAGGAAAAGTGCTTCAGACATGTGGCCTAGTGGTAGAGTGCTTGCCTAGAATGCACAAACCCCTGGGTTCAATTCCTTGGTACCACATACACAGAAAAGTCCAGGGTGGTGCTGTGGCTCAAGTGGTAGACCATTTGAGAAAGCTAAAGGACAGTGCCCAGGCCCAGAGTTCAAGCCCCAGGATTGGAAAGAAAGAAAGGAAGGAAGGAAGGAAGGAAGGAAGGAAGGAAGGAAGGAAGGAAGGAAGGAAGGAAGGAAGAAAGAAAGAAAGAAAGAAAGAGGGTGACTGACTTTTTCCCACAAATCATATTAATAAAATATTAACTGTCAAATAATATTAATTAATGTATGGCTAATCCAAAAGAACAAATTTAAATTACACAGGGAATATTTATCTAGCGAATAGAAAGTATCTTTGTCCTCGTTTAATGATCTTTAGATTTTAAACATATCTAAGTTGTGTAGCACATATACCACAAAGAGAAAATAGGGAAAACAGTAAAAAATAATTAGTAGGGAAGTTATACATATGAGAATAACATGAAAAAAGAAGAGCCACAGGAAAGAAAATTTTATGAGAATACCATACAGCATTTGAAAAATATTGAAAAGCCATACGTCAGCTACAACATAGAGGTCTTTCCACAAGCAACAGCAGAAGAAACTCAAGAACTGTATAGTTGTTACCTGAGATGTAACTGTGGCAAAATTCAGTTGACCCATGTATTCTATCAATTTCTTTTTTTTCATATTTTTTTATTGTAATTAATAGAAGGGTTACATTATATTACATCAGATAGAAGATGCATTGCTTCACAAACATTGATACTCTTTCTCATGTCTTGGTCCCCATTTCCCTTCCCCCAACGCCACCCTTCATCTTGTTTTCCCCCCTTCCCTATCCTATTTCAAATACCCAAATATGCATATATACAGTATATCAGATAACAAGGTAAAATACTGTAACAATATGAGATAACCAAGGGACACCAAAAGAGATGACAGATAACATAGTACATTAAGGACAACAATCACTCTATTATATGGCTTTTGTTTCTATGTCCTAGAGGTCTTTTCATTTAGAGTCATACTATATGGCCTTATGTATCTAGATTTTGCTGTATTGTAAATCTCTGCTAGGAGAGGCCAAGGTTCTACTGATTATGACAAATGAGGGAAACCATTGAGCCTATGTTCCTTTGTCAACTCAGAACTTTTGGCAATCACCAATGCATTCTGTCACTGTAGCTGTGTCTGATTCAGAATGTCACGTAAGGGGAATCCCTCAGGGTAATGCCTTTGAGAGTCATTCATGTTCAATAGCATATATCAAGGTAGTTTATTTTTTATTATTCAGTAGTATTGCTTTTATGTACCACCTTTTTTTCATTTACTTGTTGAAAGAAATTTGGGTTGTTGCCAGTCTTCGGTGGTTATGAAGTTCTGTAAACACATAGAATTCTGTGGAAATGCAAATTTTTATTTGTCTACTGTAAATACCTAGGACTAGAATAGCTAGATCATACATTTAAAAGTATGTTTAATATGATAAGAACCTGCCAAACTGTTTTTGGTATATCATCTTGCATTACCACCATAAGTATATGAGGATTCCTGTTGTTTTGTACCATTGTCAATACTAAGGAGTGTTTATGTCTTTTTTTATTGTGATTAATAGAAGGGTTACATTATATTTACCAGATAAAAGGTACATAACTTCACAAACATTGATTCTCTTTCTCATGACATGGTACCCATTTCCTCCCACCCTCCTCCTGCTTATCTTGATTTCCCCCCTTCCCTATCCAATTTCAAATAACCAATCAAGCACATATAAAGTATATCAGATAACAAGGTGAAATATTGTAACAATATGAGATAACCAAAGGATGGCAAAAGAGATGAGAGATAACATAGTACATTAAGAACAACAGTCATTCATTATATGGCTTTTGTTTTCTTCTCCTGGAGGTCCTTACATTAAATGTCATACTATTTGGCCTAATGTCCCTAGATTTTGTTCTATTGTAAATCTCTGCTAGGAGAGCCCAAGGTTTCCACTGATTATGACAAATAAGGGAGACTATTGGGCCTGTGTTCCTTTGAGTCTGGCTTTCTTCACTTAATATGATTTTTTTCTAAGTCTTTCCATTTCCTTATAAATGGGGCGATGTCGTTCTTTCTGACAGCAGCCACCTTGAACTTGCCCAATCTTGTCTATCAATTTCTTAATTTGGTTTTTGTTATTATGAAGAATCAAATCAGAATATGCCAGTTCATCATCAACTGTTTCCCAACACAGAGCCTGTTAACTTTATCTTATCAGGGTTTAAGAGACACCAATTTGCTTTATAAATGTCTAATAGAGTGGAAAATATGGAATAGATTTTAGCACTCTGTAGAAGAGCCTGTTTCCTTTGAAACATTTGCTTGAGCTGTGAAATGAAATCTAGTCTTCAAAGTAGATTTCTTACATGAGGACAGGTAAAGATCTTTCTTCTTTGGACAAAGAATCAATAGTATGCCCTGAAAGCACAGGACACTAATTTCAAATGATTACAACTTAGAATCCTCCATTGGGACATAAAGATATGAAATTTTTGTCTTCTCTCTCTGAGCAACTTCTTTTAAATCTGCAAGGCAGATCTACTACCTACAATTTCCCTAAAATTTATCTAGGAGAATCACATTCCTTCACCTTTAATAGATAACTCCATTGAACAGATAATTTTAGGTTGCTAAATATTTCACTGCATTTTCTCCATGTTTATGTTAGTTTATATTCCCATCAATCTTTACAAAAATACAAGGATTAGCTGGGAATATTGGCTTTTACCTGTAATCCTCGCTACTCAATTGTCTGAGATCTAAGCATCAAAGTTCAAAGCCAGCTGGGGCACTAAAGAACCAGAGACTCTTTTTCATATATTTTTATTGTAATTAATATAAGGGTTACATTATATTCACCAGATAGATGGAGCACTACATCACAAACATTGTCACCTTTTCTCATGTCTTGTTCCCCATTTCCCTCCCCCACCACTGTCCCTCATCTTGTTTTCCCCCCTTTCCCTATCCTATTTCAAATAACCAAATAAGCATGTATACAATATATCAGATAACAAGATGAAATACTGTACCAATATGAGATAACCAAGGGACCGCAAAAGACATGAGAAATAACATAGTACATTAAAGAAAACAATCACTCATAATATGGCTTTTGTTTCTATGTCCTGGAGGTCCTTTCAATTGTCGTCATACTATATGGTCTTATGTATCTAGGCTTTGTTCTATTGTAAATCTCTGCTAGGAGAGTCCAAGTTTTCTACTGATTATGACAAATGGTCTCCTTTGAGACCATCTTTACTTTTCATTCATCGCTCTGTAATCAAAACGTTTACTTATGTTTTTTATTTAGTGTATAATTGGATATATTATAATTGTTTCTTTATATTTACTTATCATGGAAATATGCAAAAAGTTCATAAAAGATGTGCATTTGTCTCAGGTCTTGATTTTCTCTTTTGTGACTCTTAACTCGGCTTACTTCAGTCATCCATGTATCATCCATTTTGAACACAGTGACTCATTTACCTGTTGTTCATCTACTATGTAAAGCTAAGACTGCCCAAGACGATAGTCACAAACCTGGAATTATCAGTCATGTGTGTCCAGATTTCTTGTTATTTCTTTACTGCTACACAAGTGGCATGGGTTGAAAATGAATCTCTTTTCAATGTATTTCCCTCAGCTGTGCTTAGCCGCACACTTTAATAATAAATTGAGTTACTATAGTGGCTCTTAATTACATGTGAGGGTTCATAAAAGTCAATTTAAAACTAGCTTAAAAGAGAGATTTTTTTTGGGGGGGGATCTAGTGCTGAAGAGTCTAATGCTTTAGGTCTTTGTCACCAGCCATACATTTTTATATATCATTGTCATAAGTTTTGATGAAAAGCTTAGTTAAAGGAATTAAAATGTCACAGTCTTCTGTGTGTGGGATACAGGAAATGGGCTCCTGTATGTAAGTGTATAGTAGGTGCAATGTCTCTCTATCCTCATCCTTGACTCTGGCCCAAGGGGAATTTGGGCAAGATGCAGAATGTAGTAAAACTATCAGGAAAGTTGATGAAAGAAACTTTGGTTCTTGACCTGGTTCAAATTTTTATTGAAAGGTAAGTGGTGGAAACGTTAATTCACTCTTCTGGGCTGTCTTAGGGAATAATAGTTCTGAGGTTTGAGGAAGATTCAGGAAATACCTGTGAATTCTAGGCTACCCTTCCCCGACCTGGCTGGATGAGTTAAAGATTTACGATTCTGGGAACTGTTTGCTGATTCCATTACATCAGAATGAAGCTTTTCATTAACACTTAGTCATGTAGTATGCACAAAACCTCACTTCATAACTTTCTATAATCTTTTAGGTCTGCTTATCCTGATCTTTAACTTAGAAAATTTAGTTACACTGTTTTTTTTCTTAGAGAACTTATGATTCCATCCTCCATACTTCCTTTCCTTTGCTATGTCCACCTCACTCACCCTACCTAAGGAACTTAAAAATGATTGAGGCAAAAACAGAAAGGATAAAGAAACATCCATGTGTATAGTTGTAAATGTGTAGTACCTATCTCCACATAACTTTATATATTAAAAGAGACAGGAAATGAAGGTGTACTTGACTTAAGCAGCACCGTAAATCATCCTGTCTTAGGTAACAGCTATTGGATGGATACTCTATCAAACCATAATAGAACATACATTCTTTTCAAGTCATCTGTAATTTATTCCAGAATAGACCCCATTCAGTGCCAAAAAGTGAACCTCACCTAGCTAAAAGCCTAGAAATGGATATTACCCTCAGACAGGATTGAAGTAGACATAAGATACAATATTATCACTGGAAAAATTCCCAAATAATTTTCAATTATATGATTTTTACAGCATGCTACTTTAGTGCTTCTAAATATAAAGTCTATAAAGGAACACAATAGAGATTGTTTTTTAATATTGTAACTAAGATAAAATGAACAATTTATCAAAATCTGTGAGATTAGGAAAAACACTGGCTAGAGTTAGATATAAATATGCATTAAATACATAGAAGAACATTCTTAAATCAATGATCTGAAATTCCCATATGTAAAGTAAAATAAGGGTAATTTAAGTTTACAAGCCAGAGAAAGAGTAATAAATGTATTAAAAAGGAAATGAAGTACAATGGAATCAACATAACAAAAAGTGCTCTGTTAAATAAATGAAAAAATGTCTAGGCTAGCTAAGGCAAAAAAGAAAAGTCAAAAATCACCAGTGTTAAAAATAAAAGACAATTTATTGACTACTTTACCCTGAGTGTTATAAAATTAGTAAAATTAATCTATATACAAATCTCTGCTACCATATCAATAACATAGACAAAATAAACTAGGTACTTCAAATAAACAGAATCAATAATAGAAAATTGTGGAAGTAATAGCAAAGATATGGAACCAACCCAGATGCCCCTAGTTGATGAGTGGATCAAGAAGATGTTGTATTTATACACAATGGAATTCTATACTGCTATCAGAACAACATCACCTCCATCTGAAATGGAAAGACTTCGAAAAAAATCATATTAAGTGAACTAAGCCAGACTCAAAGGAACATAGGCTCAATGGTTTCCCTCATTTGTCATAATCAGTAAAAACCTTGGGCTTTCCTAGCAGAGATTTACAATAGAGCAAAACCTAGATACATAAGGCCATATAGTATGAAGCTAAATGCAAGAACCTCCAGGATATAGAAACAAAAGCCATATAATGAGTGATTTTTGTCCTTAATGTACTGTTATCTCTCATCTCTTTTGGTGTCCCTTGCTTATCTCATATTGTTAAAGTATTTCACCTTGTTATCTGATGTGTAGTATTTATGCTTATTTGGTTATTTGAAATAGGATAGGGAAGGGGGGAAAACAAGATGAGGGGCAGAGTTGGTGGGGAGGCAAATGAGGACCAAGACATGAGAAAGGGTGTCAATGTTTGTGAAGTAATGAGCCTTCTATTTGATGAATATAATGTAACCCTTCCATTAATTACAATAAAAATATATGAGAGAAAAAAAGAAAATTGTGGAAGTAAAACCAACAAAGAGGAATAATATTTAAAATTCTGAGATTTGATTATAGTTAACAAAGTTTTAAAAGAGTTCCATGAAAGGGCCAGGAGTTTGGCCTAGTGGTAGACTGCTTGCCTAGCATGCACAAAGTCCTAGGTTCGATTCCTCGCTACCACATACGTAGGAAAAAAGCCAGGAGTGGTGCTGTTGCTCAAGTGGTAGAGCTCTAGTCTTGAGAAAGTCCAAGGCCCTGAGCCCAAGACCAAGATTGGCAAAAAAAAAGTACAAAAGAAAGAGTTTCATGAAAGTCTGTCTTAATAGTAATAAACTTAATTTGTTTCTCCAGTGCTTTGTGATTTACTAGTAACTATTAATCTTAAAAATTAAAATGAGATTATATTTTATCAAATAGAATTTAAGATGCTTATAAATAACTTTAAGTGTATTTAAGATACTTAATATTGTTATAATTCCTTCTCAATTGGCTCAAATTTTATAAGGCTTCTTAGTACTGAATTCATTAAGAGCTAATATTTCCTAATTCTAAGAAGTCTGAGTTTGTCTGATATAATTCAGATTGCTTTTGAAACTACAACACTTCTGTCAGGTAGAACAAATGAATGTGATATTTTCAGAAAAGACAAACATTTATATCTACTTAAGACCTATTGCTTGGTAATTAAATATTTTATAGCCATCACTACAATATTTTGTAAAAGTAAAATGGTTCTATTTGAAACTACTTATTTATTAAAATCCTAAAGAAGATTATAATCATTTTAGAGATGAGGAAACCAAGGTTTGCAAGCATTCTTTTTCCTCCTCCTCCTCTTCTTCTTCTTCTTCTTCTTCTTCTTCTTCTTCTTCTTCTTCTTCTTCTTCTTCTTCTTCAAAACTTTATGTTTATTGTTATTATGAAGGCATTGTACAGAGGGGTTAGAGTTATGTAAGTCAGGTAAAGAGTGCATTTCTTTTTGGACAAGGTTATCCCTTCACTCTCTCCTAGTTTTCCCCTTCTGTTTCCCATAGTATCTAGTGAATACCATTGCTGCCTTTGTTTATCCCTGTCCTTTCATTTCTGTGTCTCCTTTACTAATTTATATTTCTTGAATGTCACAATTATATCTTTAAGGGAAACTTTTCCACTTTCTGAGAATAACTATCCCTAAGAATATTTGCTGTGGCTTGAGCCACACTAGCCTTGAGAAAGCTCAAGGACAGTGCCCAGGCCCTAAGTTCAAGCCCCCCGCCCCCCAAAAAGGAAAAGTTCATTAAAGAAATAACATTTTAGTGAAGAAATGCTTTAAAAAGAATATCTAGCTCACGGAGAAAACCAGATTTAAAAATTCTGAAGAACACTAAAGCAAGCATTCTTAAATTTCTTTTAAGCCACTCCATAAATGGAAAAGGCAATGTCAGAATTTCTGAGAAAATGAGGGAGGGGTGATACTGATCAAAAAGAAATGTACATCACCTTTACAATAAAAAGGAAAAGAAAAAGGAATTTATTTCTATACAAGTTTCTGCACAAGATCTATGCATAGTGTGAAATAATTGCTTATCATATGTTGACTTATATTCTCTCTGAAAGTGGATGGAGAGCAAGCCTGATATACATTATGCCTTGTCCTAACATATCAGATTCTATACATACACTGAATTCATTTAAACCAAAACCTTTAGGAATTATTCTGCCCAGATAAAATTTAGCAATATTATATACATTTAAATGTGTCAAAAATTGTTTTATTCAGTCAGTTGTTTCTATGAGAAGTCCAAGTTGTCATTTTTCTTTCTAAAACAGAATTTACTGCACATTTCCTATCTGGACTTTGGTCTGTATAGATGTGACTGAAGGCTCTTGGGATTTCCAAATCCTTTTCAGAAAATCTCTAAGCTCAACAGTATTTCCTGATAATGTGAAGATTTAGTCTGGCTCTCTCTCACAAGAGAGAGTACCATGGAATGAATTAGAAGCCATTTGAAGTCTGATGATACCATCATTCCCCTGTCATCAATGGATTCTGGCCTTATAAGCTTTTGTTGGGTTCAGTACCTGAAGTAACATAAAAATATGTAATTCTAAGTGGAATTCTTCAGGGGATCCATATATCTATTATTTATAAAGGGTTCCAGGAAAGCCTTTATCACTATGACTGTCATTGGGAAGGGGTGGGGGAAGGAGAGATTTATTTTGAACCACAGCCTCACAGCTTCCAGGCCATCACTGTCTGCTTGGGATGGGTAGAACATCTTGGCAGAGAAGGCATACTGAATGAAAGCTGCTCATCTCATATCAGCTAAGAAGGAGAGAATGAGAAAAGGTATACATGGAGACCCATCTGTGGCACATCCCT
The DNA here is from genome assembly GCF_031878675.1 of Megascapheus bottae. Taxonomy (NCBI): domain Eukaryota; kingdom Metazoa; phylum Chordata; class Mammalia; order Rodentia; family Geomyidae; genus Megascapheus; species Megascapheus bottae. The sequence continues at coordinate 57,094,422 of NC_143511.1, forward strand.
GGCTTAATTCAGTCAGTATCTGCCTCTAACATTTCCAGACCTTCCCAAAACACTCCACTCACTAAACACAAAGCCTTTAGCACCCTAAAACATACAACAGTTCCTGAGTTTAGTAGATTTCTAAAGTGTTCTGCCAGCCTTTCATTCCCACATGAAACAGTTCTGTCACGTTTAACATGTTCTGCTAACTTTCCATGTTGAAAAACTTTATTCATCATGGATCTCTGAATATGGAGTTTAGGCTTCTACTTTTTGTAACAGTTACTGCCTCACACGGCATCCGGATCTGCTTACTTCTTACTTCCCCTCAACAGGCAACACATACAACATGATGAATCACAGTGTCTGGGTAGCACTGAATGCTGCACAAAGTCAAATTCAGAGAAAAATATGGTACAGCTAAAACTTCTAAGAAAAACCCAACTAACTGGATAGAAATATGGTAGTACATAGAGTGCCTGGTTTTCTACCTTTTTCTCATCTGCGATTGTCATTGTATATATAAGCTTCCTGGGCCTTTTACTGAAGCTTGTTTAATGGGCAGATAGTATTAGACAAAGCACTAAAATACATGTTCTCTCACTTACCACCCCCCAACAATAATGCTCTTTAAAATAATCCATAAAAGGGGATAAAACATAATTATATAGTGTATGTATGTATGTATACATATATGTAGTACATATATTTTTATATGTATTTGAACACATACACCATTGGGTTGCTTTTTTGACTTTCAAAGAAAGGAGTCTGCAGTACATGTATTAATGCTAAACTTTCTGTGTCTTATATCTGGTATGCATTATCATATTAAAAAGCAAAACAGAACACAGTGTCTCTGATTTAATTTGATCATCATCTGTGGACTTCTGTGGATAACAAAGGCATATTACCTTTTGTCAAGATAAGAAATGTATATCCAGTATAACAGCGATATTCACCAGAAATGAACGTTATGCTGGAAATGAACTTTACAAATTTGAAGGGGTGGGATAAAGAAAAGTGGGAATAAAACATGGGAACAACAACATTCAAGAAGTAATATACTTAATACAAATACAACTGTAGCCACTCTATACATAACCCTGACAATAAAATTTTAAAATGGAGAAAAATCTGAAATGTGTATCAGATGAGTTTTTGATATCCAATATTTATGTATTTTAGAAGAAAATCAGCATGTACATTGTTTATTTAAATCCTGCATAGGAATCCCAACCAATTGTTGTTAATTCACATTAAAGCCATGTTTCAAAAACTCACTCAGGCTTGAAACATTTAGTAACAATGCATAGTAGTTCTTAGTGAAATAGAATTATTCATTTTTAGAGATGTATTTATTCACTTGCTATCTATTTGTGGAAAGACTTCCTCTTTTTGCAAGTATTCTAGCTCTCTTGAATCACCTCAAAGCTAATGATAATGGTGCTCGTTGCTTAATTGTATGATTGGCAGTCTGATGAACTATGACACCCATTTTCACAAGAACTTTATGTTTTATTTTTAGTAAAGGGTAAGGGAATGAATATACTCCAAGCTATTTTTTATTTTAAAAATAAATGTCACAATATCTTGGGGCTACTCATCCATCTTCCACCAAGAAAAGTCAAGTGTAGTTTTCTAACAACTAAATGTATTGAACTAGTAAAGTTTATGGTTCCTTCAAAGAAAGATACCTTAGTCATGGTCATGAAATCTACTGAAAAAAATAAATGCTTTATTTCAAACTGCTAGTGTTGATAAGTTAAAGAACTTGCACGAGAAAAGTTTTGTCTCCAAATACATAGTCCAATTATGAACTGGCAAAATAGACAAAAAGCATCCCCATGTTTTTATAAATCTTATTTCAGACAATATGAATTGAAAGTGACCTGAGAGAATGAGAACATAGTGATATAAAATGAATAAAGCAGAATGAATAGCCACAAACTAAGCTAATGAGATTACGTTACATAGTGCTTTCATTTCATAAAACAACCTGTTCTATTTAGTAAAACGAATGCTTCTTTAGTGTTGTTATTAAAAATTATATTTGCCATCAACATTGATCTCATTTATCATCTGCCCTGGAAAATCACATGAAATAAATGCCACAGAATCTGAAATTGAATTGCATCATGTCTCAAAGTGCATATGGTTCAAGGCAAGTTATTTCCAAAACCTTCTACTGGCTACTTGAAATCCTTACCCATTCTGATTCTTTGAAATGTGAATGCTTGCTGATAGCTGACCCCTTTATATCAATTTTATATAAAAATTATGTATTACTTCACATCAGTCACCTACCTTGTTCATTCCATTCCTATTCGTTTCATTCTTATGTTCCACACTTCACAGCAATATTTCTTCCTCACTCTCACAAATCAAGGTCTAACTCTTAGAAATCAGATTCACCTTTCAGCTTTCAATTCTACGGAGAACGTTGCTTTTCACCACTATCCAACAACACTCAGCTCTATCGGTAAGTAATTTCACAAACTGATGGCATAAAAAAGTCTGATGAACTTCTATAGCCACAGTCAAGGTCAGCACCAACAGTGACAATCAGTTTACATGGTGATCTTGTCCTAAACTGAATTGTCCCCCTTGATGCTTCACAGGGAACTTTGTCATCACATACTTCAGAATGTGGCTATACTCACAGACAGAATGTTTAAATGGTTGGTTAAGTTGAAAAGTAGTTCTTTTTCAACCTAACTGCTCTCTCTAAGACAGTATCACTAGTTCATATTTTTTTATCATCCACACTGGTGTTTTATTACAACTTAGAAAAAAACAATGGGCAAGAATAAACAATCTCAAGCAACACATCACTAGTGATTAATTCAATATAAAGGAAAAAAATCAAGTCATTTTGGGGTTACTCATCAAAATTCTCGAGTCTTCTCTTTATTTACCCACCTAAGGACCAGAATTGATGTAGTGGTAAAGCATTAATCTTGAGCAAAAATGCTTAAGAACAGTACCTAGGCTCCGAGTTCAAGCTGCCAAGACTTGTACCAACACATAAAGAAAATGTATACCCAACAGTCTGTCCTTCCATGTTCTCTGAATGTTTCAGGAACTAACAAGGGAATAAAAGTTGTTAACACAAACCAGGCATGGTGGCTCACACCTGTAATCCTAGCTACTCAGGAGGCTGAGATCTGAAGATTGTCTTTCACAGTCAGTCTGGGCAGTAAAGACAACTAAAGACCAAGAGACTCTTATCTCCAATTAATCACTAGAAAAGGGGAGGTGGGGCTGTGGTTGAATGGGATAGGGCTGTAGTCTTAAGCTGAAGAGCTCAGGCCACACCCAGAGTTCAACCTCCTGACCCACCAAAAAAAAGTGTTGAGAGATTTGGCTTCTGTGCAAACTTTATAATAAACATGGAATTGCACCTTACATTCAAAAACTAAACTGGATATAGTAAGTCATTATTATGCATGGACAACATAGTGGGAGACTTTAGGGAATTAGTGAAGAAATCAATTTTTTTTGTGTTCTTGGCCACCTCTCCTTCAGCATCTGCTGTTTTTAGATTTCTTGATCCTGGCCATTCAAACTGGAGTGAGGTGGAATCTCATAGTTGTTTTGATTTGTATTTCTTTTATGGCCAGGGATGTCGAGCATTTCTTCATGTGTCTATAGGCCATTTGTGTGTGTGTGTGTGTGTGTGTGTGTGTGTGTGTGTGTGTGTGTGTGTGTGTGTTTGCCAGTCCTGGGTTTGAGCTCAGGGCCTGAGCACTGTTCTTGGACTTTCTCAAAGCCAGAGCTCTACCACTTGAGCCTCAGCACCACTTCTGGCTTTTTCTATGTATGTGGTGCCAAGATCTTCGTGCATGCTAGGCAAGTACTCCACCACTAGGCCAAACTCCCGGCCCACTAGGCCAAACTCCCGGCCCTATAGGCCATTTTTATTTCTTGTTCAGAGAAGTCTCTAAGTCTTTGACCTTTTAATGGGATGGTTGTTTCTTTGAAGGTTAATTTTGGAGTGATTCAATTTTTTGACCTGTTGATACATTTTAGATATGAGGGCTTTGCCTGTTGTATGGTTGGTGAAGATCTTTTTCCATTCTGTGGACTTTCTATTTAGCTTGCTAGTTATGTCTTTTGGCATACAGAAGCTCTGCAGTTTAATGAAGTCCCATTTGTCCAAACTTTCATCAATTTGTTTTGTTTCTGGGTCTTTATTAAGAAATTTTTGACCTGACCCAAGGATACCTAGTGTATCTACTATTCCTTCTTATAAAGTTTTCAGTTTATCTGCTTTTACCTCAAGATCTTTGATCCATTTCGAGTTAATCATGATGCAGGGTGACAAAGAAGGATGCAACTTTAACTATCTGCGGTGCTTAACCAGAGGCTGTCTCTCTTCCATTCTATTTCTTTTTGCTCCCTTATCAACAATTAGATGGCCATAGGTCTGTGGGTGGATTTCTGGGTCTTCAGTTCTATTACATTGGGCCTCAGGCCTGTTCTTGTGCCAGTACGAAGCTATTTTGGTTACTATAGCTCTGTAATAGAGTCTAAAGTTTGGTATTGAAATTCCTCTCTGCTAAGAATTGTTTTTGCTATATGGAGTCTTTTATTATTCCATATGAAATTTTGGATTGCCTCTTCTCTTTCCTTAAAGAATGACATTGGGATATTGATAGGTATTGCACAGAATTTGTAGCTAGCCTTTGGCAAGATTGCCATTTTCACCATGTTAATTCGTCCAATCCAGGAGCATGGGAGGCTTTCCATTTCCTCAGTTCCGCTTAAATTTCCTTCAGGATTTTAAAGTTTTCCCCATAAAGTTCCTTTACATCCTTAGTTAACTCTGAGGTACTTCATTTTTTTCATATATTTTTATTGTAATTAATAGAAGGGTTACATTATATTCGCAAGATAGAAGGTGCATTAATTAACATACACTGATACCCTTTCTCATGTCTTGGTCCCCATTTCCCTATCCCCCACACCCACCCCTCATCTTGTTTTCCCCCCTTCCTTATCCAATTTCAAATAACCAAATACAAATATATCCAATATATCAGATAACAAAGTGAGATACTGTAACAATATGAGATAACCAAGCAAAAGAGATGAGAGATAACATAGTACATTAAGGACAACAATCATTCATTACATGGCTTTTGTTTCTATATCCTAGAGGTCCTATCATTTAGTGTCATACTGTATTGCCTTTTGTATCTAGGTTTTGCTCTATTGCAAATCTCTGCTATGAGAGCCCAAGGTTTCTACTGATTATAACAAATGAGGGAAACCATTGAGACTATGTTCCTTTGAGTCTGGCTTACTTCACTTAATATGATTTTTTCCTAAGTCTTTCCATTTCCGTACAAATGGAGCGATGTCATTCTTTCTGACAACAGCATAGAATTCCATTGTGTATAAATACCACATCTTGTTGATCCACTCATCAACTGAGGGACATCTGGGTTGGTTCCATATCTTTGCTATGGCAAATAGTGCTGTAATGAACATTGTTGTGCTAGTGGATTAAGTATGTCCTTGTTTCTGGACGATTGGGTAAATGCCAAGTAGTGGAATTGCTGGGTCATAGGGGAGCTCTATGTTTAGTCTTTTTGGAACTGCCATACTGCTTTCCATAGTGGTTGAATGAGTTTGCACTCCCACCAACAGTGTTGCAGTGATCCCTCCTGGCCACATCCCCTCCAGCACCTGTTGTTATTAGTTTTCTTGATCCTGGCCATTCTAACTGGAGTGAGGTGAAATCTTAGAGTTGTTTTGATTTACATTTCTTTTATGGCCAGAGATGTCAAGCATTTCTTCATGTGTCCATAGCCCATTCTTATTTCTTCTTCAGAGAAGACTCTCTTTAAGTCTTTGGCCCATTTTTTAATGGGATGGTTGTTAATTTGGAGATTAGTTTTGGAGTGAATGAATTTTTTGAGCTGTTGATATATTTTAGATATGATGCCTTTGTCCATTGTATGGTTGGTGAAGATCTTCTCCCATTCTGTAGGCTTCTTAATTAATTTACTAGCTATGTCCTTTGACATACAGAAGCTCTGCAGTTTAATGCTATCCCACTTATCCAGCCTTTTTCTGATTTGTTGTGATTCTTGGTCCTTATTAAGAAAGTTTCGACCTGTGCCAAGGAGGCCTAGTGTATCTCCTATCAAAGACCTCCAGGTCTTTGATCCATTTGGAGTTAATTCTAGTGCAGGGTGATAAAGAAGGATCCAACTTTGATTTTCTGCAGGTGCTTAACCAGTTCTTCCAGCGCCACTTGTTGAAGAGGCTGTCTTTCTTCCATTCTATTTTTTAGCTCCCTTGTCAAAGATTAGATGGCCATAGGTCTCTGGTTTAATATCTGCATCCTCAGTTCTATTCCATTGGTTTTCAGGCTTGTTCTTGTGCCAGTAAGGTACTTCATTTCCTTTGAGGCTATTGCAGAAGAGGTGTTTGTTGTTGTTGTTGTTTTGTTTTGTTTTGTTTGCTTTAGGTTATTTTATACATAGGGTCTTGATTTTTTTTCCCAGATTCGCCAGAGTTCATGATCATTATATTTGTTAACCCATAGCTGGGATCACAGATATGCACTCCTTTCCAGTGGTTCTTTATTAGCCCTGCCTGGCCTCTACCCATGATCTTCCTGATCTGCACCACTCAAATAACTGCATTTACAAAAGTGAAACACTGTGTTTGCCTCATGCTTGCCTTAATTTGCAAATCGCTAACACTAAGCAGCATTGACCATATTTTCATGTATCTGAGAACCTTCCAAATGTAGGAAGACATTGAAATCACTTGCCCATTCCTTAAAGGATTATTTTTCTATCAACTTCCCTGTATATTTTGTGAACGATCCCTGCTATATATGTATGGATAGAAAATACTTCCTCCTGTGCATATTTGTGAAGAGATACTTTGCAATTATCTTTTGATTTGAGGTTATTCCAACTGAACCCACCATCATTCTCATTCCCATCAGGGAGTGTAAGTTAACTTTTAAGTCATGAAGTAAAAGGCAAATGTGAAAGCAAAAGACAATAAACATAATAGAATAATGGTAGCAGAAAGGGGCTCAGCACTGTTCTCCATGCCATATGAAGCAATGTTAAAGTTTTAAAGATTTGAACATGTACAGCATAAATTCATAGTTCTTTTCTAGATTCACAAATTGCATTTGTGAAAAAAATATATCATTCTATTCTTACCTTAGTGTCTGTATGGAATGAATCTATGTTTAGTTTAATGCCAAAGTAACAAATGAGTTGTTCTAGTCTGACCTGGGATTCATATAGAATCTATATTTATTCAAAATTCCTTTCCCAATCCATAAGGGATCAGACCCCACTTGGCATAAGGTTTTTAAAAAATCACCAAATTTAAGCCAGACACCAGTGGTTCATGCCTGTAATTATAGTTACTCAGAAGGTTGATATCTGAGTATCATGGTTCAAAGCCAGCCCCGGCACTAAAAGCCATGAGACTATCTCCAATTAACCAGCAGAAAACAGGAAGTGGCACTGTGACTCAAGAGGTAGAGAGCACTAGCCTTGAGCTGAAAAGCTCACAGACAGTGCCCAGGCCCAGAGTTCAAGCCCCTCAACAGAAGGAAAAAAGAAAAAAAAAAACATCAGATTTATTGTGATTACTTATCACTTTTTTTTTGTCAGTCCTGGGCCTTGAACTCAAGGCTTGAGCACTGTCCTTGGGCTTTCTCAAGGCTAGAGCTCTACTACTTGAGCCACAGCACCACTTCTGGCTTTTTTTCCATGTACATGGTACCAAGGAATGGAACCACGGTCTTCATGCAAGCTAAGCAAGCATTCTACTACTAGGATAAACTGCCAGCCCTACTTATCACTTTCTTCTGTTGAAGTAAAAATAATTGGAAGCTAGTGGCTGTGTTAATTTTATCTCTTTTAATTCAGCACTTTAATATATGTATATTGAATTACTTAACTATCTAATTATATCCCTATTACTGGGCCTCAATATATGTAAAATCCATAATCGTATTAGCAGTACCAAATCAACTCTTTTGAACTTTAGCATATTGGCAGCTCACATTTGGGGCTACACTTGCATTTAAACTTTTGAATTTTATTTTCTCTCTATAATTTTTGTTAGTGTTTGAATACTCAGGGGCATATTGTCTCCACTTTCCTTGTGATGTATGATTCTGTCTTGCCTTTTTCTCTCATCCTCTTCACTAAGTTTTAAACCATCTGTGAAAACAATTGGGACTTTCTAACTTTAGTTTCCCTGCTAGATTATACATAGAATGAATTCAGAATGTGTACCTGATTCGTTCAAAGTAGTTTAATTTTGTGAAGGGCTTAAAACTTGGAGACAACAGTGTACATATGCTGTTAGGAGCTCTGTTGGACAATTGTATGTATTCCTATTAAATGAGGGTCAAAGCTTCTTTGCTTAGTCTACTTACTTGTGACAAGAAAACCTCTTGCCTACAGCCCTTGCTTTGGAAAAGCAAGAGTATGACTGTTAAGGTAGAAAAGACAAAGGTTTTCATTTGCAGGGACAAAAATGTAAAATCATTCATAGCATTTTGCATTTTCGATACTCTCCTTTGAAAACATGCTTTAAACTCTAACAAACTATGCAAGGGAAATATCAATTCATCCTTCATTTTTAGGCCTCGTTAAAAATTACATTTAATATGTTATTTGAATACCCTTTAATAAGATCCATGCATTTGGTATGTTGATTGGTTTGGGGCCAGGTTTTAAGCTTAACAAAATCGTACTGATTTTTCTTTGGCTCAAGCTAAGAATAGGATTAAAAACAGCCATGAAAATATGAAAAGTTCAAAAGCTGAATCAAGTGCATTTTTTTCTTTTTTATTGTAAAAGGGTTACATGATATTTGCCAGATAGAAGGTGCGTTAATTCACATACATTGATACCCTTTCACATGTCTTGGTACCCGTTTCCCTCCCCCCCCACACCCCCCACCCGTCTTGGTTTTCCTCCCTTCCCTATCAAATTTCAAATATCCAAATACAAATAAATTCAATATATTAGATAACAAAGTGAGATACTATACCAATATGAGATAACAAGGGACAGCAAAGGAGATGAGAGACCACATAGTACATTAAGGACAACAATCATTCATTATATGGCTTTGTTTCACTTGTTTCATCTTATTTTAAGGGTGAAAATTTAATTTTTGCCACACTACTATGGTGAAAATAGCTATAGCTACATCTAATTCAGACTTGTCTATTAATGAGGTTAATTTCAGATATGCATATAGGTATCCCCAAATCAGTGTCTCCGCCATAATATTTCACTTTTATAAATGGTATAAGTCATAAATTTAATCAATACACCTAATTTGAATAAATTGCTCCAAGAAAGATTAGCTATTATCCATTTTACAAACATTTATTAGATAAATTCCAAAAGATATAGTTGTCGGCATGTAGCTCTATCTTGTTCCAACCTACTCATTTCAATTGTGCTCAACCTCTAAATTGATATGAGTTCAAAGCAGTTTATAACTTTCTAAATTGCTTCTATAGATTTCTGTTTTTACATTTTGAAAGGTTTTTGAAATATTTAGCATCCAACTATGTAATGTAAACTTCAAATTAATAATAAGGTTTAATTGAGCTGCTAACAAAACAGCATGGAAATTCTTACAAAAATAAAACTAGAATTGACTTGTGATGCTGGAATTCTACTTCTGAGTAGGATTATATTCAAAAGAAACAAAATCTATCTCAAGATATATTTGCTTGCCCATGTTCACTGCTGTATATTCACAATAGCCAAAGAAAGAGGTAAAAAATACCCACCAACAACTGAATGAAGCAGAGAATATACATACACATACTCACAGTAAAATATTATTCAACCTTGAAAGAGAAGAAAACTGTGCCATTTGCAACACTGCAGATAGACTTTGAACAATTGTGGTTCTGAAAGGTGAATGCTAAATGATTTCATTTATATTGTGTATTTATATTAGTCCAACTCACAGAAGCACGAAACAGAATAATGGTAACCAGAGAGGAGAAATGGGAAGTTGTTCAATAGAGAGAAAGTTTCAGTTGTGCAAGATGTGTAAGTACTTCTTTATGCTGAACTATGCAGGTCCTATTTCTGACATAGAATTTTTAAAAATTATAGGGAGGATGGATTTCATTTTGAACACACACAAAATGAAAAGGAAGGGTGGATGAATAGAGTCAAGATAGATCATAAAGAAACTGATAGCTATCTTCATACATTACATTATAATCAAGATATGGATGTATATACTCAGCACCAAATTATGGAGTGTTGGGAGCCAAGTGCAGGATCAGGCTGGCTCATGGATCTGTATCACTGAGTAAGATAACCACACAAAGAAATGAGCTGTCATGTATGAACGCCATGCCTAACTTTGAACTATATTGTCGGTATTGTGAATTGCTTTCTGCTGAGACTTGATTACCATTGGGTACAAATGTGTTATTGCTTTATCACTCTCGGCTGAGATCTATAGTGAGAATAAACACGTGGACCTCCTCCTCCCTGCCCACCTTTGTGCTGATATATTAGCTGAATGTACTTCCTCAATAGACCAGTTCCTGCTTTGATGGGTCTCCCTGATGTGTCTGATTGTCCTCCAGCGAGGGAGGGCTGGATGCAGGCGGTCAGTCAGCCTTCTCCTTTCTCGGCTGGCCCTGGTCGGGGCATGTTCTCTATCCCTCCTGCGGTCAGGAGGGACCGAGAACTAAAAACCCGGACAATGGAAGTTTTGTATTAGTTTTGCTTCAATAAATTAATTAAAAAGACATGCCACTGAAATGTGGAAAAACATAACTAAAACGTTAGACAATGCACTACTAAAAGTTTTTACTTTCCATATAAATACACTGAAGGCTATCTTATCAGGAACAACATTCTGCATACTTTGGCAGTACCCTAAGAAGACATATAAAAAAGGAATTGAAATATTTAATATCTAGCTTACCTTGAATTATATCAATATATTTAAGAGAAGATTTTAATGATATCTCAGTACTTCTATTAGGTCTAAATTTCAATAAAGTTTATTTTGAGGGCACATCAAATCATGACTTGATTCAAATATGGCATTGATTAAAAATTATACCTAGTTAAAATGGAATTTTCAAGTTGAATTCGAAGATGAAATTCCATGAGTACTTGATAGATTATAAAGTTTATTGTATGATAATAGATAGCATTGTATTTTGTCTCATATTTAATCAGTTCAGTGTACCAGGACGTATGTAGGGGATCAACTAACATTAATGTAAACTTTAAAAAGAGGGAAGATTGTTCATAATTTCATTATATAATAAAATAAACAAAACTGAGTTATATTCTCAATGGTATGATCTGTCAACTACAATTCTTATGTCCTTGAATTATATTAATTCTTAGGACAGGAAACTAATGTTATTGGATTTTTTTGTGTGGGTCATGGGGCTTGAACTAGGCCTGGATGCTGTCCCTGAGCTCTTCAGCTAAAGGCTACCACCTTACCCTTGAGCCACAGGGCCACTTCTCAGTTTTTTAGAGATTAATTGGAGATAAGAGTCTCATGGTCTTTAGTGCCCAGGCTGGCTTTGATCTCAGACCTCTAGGATTACAGGTGTTAGCCACTGAGCTTGGCTGTTATTGGATTTTTAATTTTCCTTTTATGACTTTTGTGATTTTCTAGTTTTCTTAAATTATCTTAAACTACTTTGGAAATACAGACAAAATGATATTATTTTGCTTTGTTCAGTTTTACCTTAGGAATTTACTGTGTAAGAGACTGAAAATACACTTAACATAGCAAAATACAAATGTTACTGCTAACAATGAGATAAATGTTTACAACAATAGAAATTATAACCTGATTTATGATTAGCATTATTTTGTGAATGGATTGAAATATCAAAAGCCACATGTGTGAGAGGATTCTGAGAAACTGAATAATATCCAATAACTAATATTATTTAGCAAGACAGTACCAGAGGCAATATGACTGACCAGAAAACCAATTGGTCTTGTGATTCAGGGGTAGGTTCAGTGCCCATATGTCCATTTTTTCCCCACTTCCTCTGAAATACCTACATATTTATCTCTGGAAGAGAAAATGTTTACTGTGGTTCACAGATTTGAAGGTTCCAGGCCCTGATAAAGTGGCCCCAGTATTTGGAGCTCTAGCGGATCTGCTGGAGATCAACAGCAAGAGAGATCATAACCAAGAAAACCACTCTCCTCATGACTGGGTTTTACTTGTTGTTGTTTGTTTGTTTGTTTTTAAGGCACAGAGGCTGGAGATGGATGTCCTTCAATAACCACTGGGACCAAGACCTTGCTAAGAATGTCACACATGTGCCATCTCCTTGAGATGTGCCATCTCCTTGGGCATCCCCAAAATACTTCTGTGGGGGCCAACTACCTGGGCCACATTGGAAGCATTCAATGTCCAAACTCTTAGCACCTTGACAAAGTAGTTAGAATCTCCCAGGGATTTCTCCCCTCCTTGTGGCTTTTGTCCAGTTGAGCAGATTTGTTTCCCTTGAATTTATTTTTCTAATCTCTGAAATATGTGAGTGATCTATGTCTGCTGCTTCCTAAGTGTAATTAGGCACAAAGATTAGAATGTGGAAAAACTAGTAAGCAATAAATCTTTTTAAATGGTTAGAAACAATAAGTTATTAGCCAAGGGCATTAGAGCCATCCTGTGTGTGTTTGTGTGCGTGTGTGTGTGTGTGTGTGTGTGTGTGTGTGTGTGTGTGTCCTGAAGCTTGAACTCAGGGCCTTCGTGCTGTCCCTGAGCTTTAGTGCTCAATATTAGCATCCTACTCTTTGAGATCCAGCTCCACTCTGGCTTCTTTTGGTGGGTCATTAGAGGCAACAATATCAAGGAGTGTTCTGCTAGAACTAACCACAATCCTCAGATCTGAGCCTCATTAGTAGCTAGGAATGCAGGCATCTGTCACTGGCCCCAAGCTAGAACCCTCCTTCATATGATCAGATTTGTTAAGGATGGCAAGGATTTCTAGAAATTTTCTTGAGCTATCTTGAGGGAAGATGTGCATTTGGGGATAAATTTATTATTTCTCCAGTGATCTGGATTATTGCCTAATAATAAAATTTTAGAATGTTTCTTTTCTCAAGTTTCACTGAAGGAATAAAGCTTGAAGGAAGACTGGCTAATGAGGATCATTTTCATTTTTGAGGATTGTTTCTGAAGTTTCTACTTTGAAATGGATACTGGTTTTGTTTGTCCTCACACCACTCTTGATTCATTTTAGCCCTTTTATTAAATTCATCTTCAAATTCAGAAATAGTTACCATATGACTGCTTTGATTGAAACTTGCTTAGAGTTATACATCAAGGTGCTCTACTGGGAACAGTGCAAATCATTACATCACAGGATTCTGGTTCTAGCTACACTTGACATCTGAGCTCCACATTCTGTATTAGTTGTGCCTTGGGATATTTTGTACATTTACCCATATGTTCAGATGTATTTCTGGGACACTTGCAAAGGAGGTGATGCGTGTAAATGTTATAGTCCTATGACTTTATACATAATGCAGTGTTGTCAAGATAAAAGAGGAAACAAAATTCAACTTTTCCAAAAATAAAATTAAACACCCATATCAATAGACAAGTACTTTAAATTCTACTATTCTTGAATAATTTCTTTTAGAAAGTTTAATCACTTCCCAGTATTTGTTAAAGTAATTTACTCATAAGAATACATGGAGGGGATGTGGCCAGGAGGGATCAATACTGCACTGTTGGTGAGAGTACAAACTCATTCAACCACTATGGAAAGCAGTATGGCAGTTCCTCAAAAGACTAAGCATAGAGCTCCCCTATGACCCAGCAATTCCACTACTTCGCATTTACCCAATTATCCAGAAACAAGGGCAGACTAAATCCACCAGCACAACAATGTTCATTGCAGCACTATTTACCATAGCAAAGATATGGAACCAACCCAGATGACCCTCAGTTGATGAGTGGATCAACAAGATGTGGTATATCCAGAAACAAGGGCATATTAAATCCACTAGCACAATATTCATTGCAGCACTATTCACCATAGCAAAGATATGGAACCAACCTAGATGTCCCTCAGTTGATGAGTGGATCAACAAGTTGTGGTATTTGTACACAATGGAATTCTATGCTGCTGTCAGAAAGAATGACATGGCTCCATTTGTTAGGAAATGGAAAGACTTAGAAAAAATCATATTAAGTGAAGTAAGCCAGACTCAAAGGAACTTAGGCTCAATGGTTTCCCTCATTCTCTACTAGCAGAGATCTGCAATAGAGCAAAATCTTGATACATAGGCCATATAGTATGAAGCTAATTGAAAGGACCTCCAGGATATTGAAACAAAAGCCATATAACGAATGATTGTTGTCCTTAATGTACTATGTTGTCTCTCATCTCCTTTGCTGTCCCTTGGTTATCTCATATTGTTATAGTATCTCACTTTGTTATCTGATATATTGAATTTATTTGTATTTGGTTATTTGAAATTTGATAGGGAAGGGGGGATAACCAAGTCGGGTGGGGGGTGTGGGGGGGGAGGGAAATGGGTACCAAGACATGTGAAAGGGTATCAATGTATGTGAATTAATGCACCTTCTATCTGGCAAATATCATGTAACCCTTTTATTAATTACAATAAAAATATAAAAAAAGAAAAAAAACAAAAATAGCAAATACCATAATCCAGATTACAACTAAACAAATGCACCTGAATTAAGCAAAGTATCAACTCTAAGCTTTATTTTTTCTGGCATACATGATGCAAGCCCTCAATAGTGCTCAACTTGGAATCAGAGACAAACAAAATATCACTGAGATTAAAAATAGTCCAAAATTTAAAAAAAAGGCCATATACTATGACGCTAATTGAAAGGATCTCTAGGATATAGAAACATAAGCCATATAATGAATGATTGTTGTCCTTGAGGTGCTATGTTATCTCTCATCTCTTTTGCTTGGTTATCTCATATTGTTACAGTATCTCATTTTGTTACCTGATATATCAGATAGATTTGTATTTGGTTATTTGAAATTGGATAGGGAAGGGGGGAAAACAAGATCAGGGTTGAGGGTGGGGGAAGGGAAATGGGGACAAAGACATGTGAAAGGGTATCAATGTATGGGAATTAATGCACCATGTATCTGGCAAATATTATGTAACCCTTCTATTAATTACAATAAAAATACATGAAAAAAGAGTACATGGAACTATACCTGGAAAAGTAATCCTAAGAAAGTATTGATATGGGAAGTTCAGGAAATCACCCAAACAACTTTCTAATTTATCTGTGAAGATGTGACTAGGTGGTCCAACATTCAATGAAATGGTCACATTGTTAAGTCATTAAAAGTTATGGCTATCTGGACCAGTAGTTTAGCCTAGTGGTAGAAGGCTTACCTAATATGCACAAAGCTCTTGGTTCAATTCCTCAGAACCACATACACAGAAAAAGCCAAAAGTGGGGCTGAGGCTCAAGTTCTAGAATGCTAGCCTTGAGGAAGCCCAATGACAGGAATCAGGCGCCAATTTCAAGCCCCAGGACTGGCAAAAAAAAAAGTTATAGCTATCAACATTCATGAAAATTAATCTAATGAAAACAATTTCATGCAAAATTCCTGTATGTAATTGGTCATGATTTTGCTCTAGACCGAGTTTCATGTATTTCTTTTTTGTTTGATATAATCTTTACTTGTTCTTTTTTTTTTTTTGCCAGTCCTGGGCTTGAGCTCAGGGCCTGAGCACTGACCTTGAGCTTTCTCAAGGCTAGAGCTCTACCACTTGAGCCTCAGCACCACTTCTGGCTTTTTTTTTCTATGTATGTGGTACCGAGGAATAGAACCCGGGTCTTCATGCATGCTAGGCAAGCACTCTAACCGCTAGGCCAAACTCCCGGCCTACTTGTTCATTTTTAAAAGGAACCATAAGAATGGCTAGAATGACATGATTATATTAATTCCCATATCATAGTCTCCATTTGATATTCTTCCAATTTCCAGAAGTAAAAAGCAATAAACATATTTTCTTAGATATTATCATCTATTAATCTTATAGCATGATGGTTACCAAGCAAGAAGCTCAGCTTTAATATGACTTTTTTCTCTATTCAAATACTCACAATTTTTCAATAGAAACCATGTGATCTTGTTAAATCATACCCCTACAACTCTTCAAATACATTATAGGCAATTTAAATTTACTTGGCCAAGCATCTAAAATTAATTTATAAGACATATACTATGTAGAGTTTGCAAAATTAAATTATTTTTGAAATTGGTAACATATCTCAAATTTCAAGTCTTCCTTAAGGTTCATCAACTTCTTCATTAACTTATTTTGAAATGTTCACTTACTTTGTTTTTTGGAAAAAATCACTTGATATTTACCCTTGTAATTTTGCTTATTTGCTTTGTTGCTTGTCCTGGGGCTTGAACTCAGGGCCTGGACACTGTATCTGAAGTTTTTTTCTGTTCAATGTTAGCAGACTATCACTTGAATCACTGTTCCATTTTCAGCTTTTTTGAGGTTAATTGAGATCAGAGTCTAATAGACTCTTGTGCTCAAGCTGTCTTTGAACCATTGTCCTCAGATCGCAGCACCTTGAGTGTTCAGTATTACAGACATCAGCTATTGGCATCTCTTAAAATTTTAAAGTATATAACTCAGTACTGCAATAATGTGTTGCAAATGACATATAGAAATTATTAATCTTACATAAGTAAAATTTGTTATTTACCAAGTACAAAATGTTCATTAAATATCTATAAGTTGAGTGCCAAGCACAGTCCTAAATATAATACTTTTTAAACAAAATACACAAGGATATCAGTGCCCTAATAAAGAAAAATTTAAGGGGAAGCAATAAGTAGTATAGATAAATACTAAGTAAAATGATTAAGTAGACAAATATTAAACTATGTATAGAGATGAAATATCATTTCAATTTTTTTTTGAAAAAAGCTAAGACCATTAGGAAGGTAAGAGCTAGAAGAAAGAAGTTCTAAATAAGATAATCAATATGATCCTTGAAATGTGATATTTTTAAACAAGGAAAACTATACCCAACAGCACAAAACCTATACTCTTCTGAGGTTGTATTAAGAATGAGGCAATATAAAATATGGTAGGTTAATGGTGATAAATTGCCTTAAACTTTAAAATGATCACTAAAATAATAAGCAGTATGCTAATAAGAAATTGGAGTTAACATGGAAACCTGAGCAATTCAATTATTCTAAAGGCTGGCATGAAAAATATAAATATAAAAATGAACAACCAAAATGCTAACATAATTATAATTGTATTGAAATAAAAGGTTGCAATACCGTAAGTAAATGGCTAAAGTTATCAGATCTGCTGACAAAGCAGATTCTTCAGGTTGGTATAGATTTTTTAAAGGGAACCAAAGGAAACACAGCATGTAAATACAAAGCACAACAAAGCAGAAGTGTTCATCTCCTGTTACATATAGAAAGCTACCGATAATGAAGTAAAGGTTCTATGACTTGCCTCTAGCCTTTTGTTTTTACTTTGCTTTTGAGTCTTGCTAACTTGGTTGGCCTCTAAGTTTGTCAAGTGGGTGGCTGGAATTATATAGGCTTTGACCACTTAGCCATCAGACTAACCATCTTAGAATGAAAGGAATTCTTCCACAAGAGTGTTTTGCAAATACTTTTATTCATATAAATGGGTACACAAACTGCCATTGGCATCTTATACACCTATAAGTGAGTGGGTGAAAGACCTTTTTAGCTAACCTCAAATAATTTTTATAATTGAAAATAAAGAAGGTCAAAACTATTAAACTATTATTCCATAAGAAAATCTTTAGTTTCCATGCACTTTACAGAATATGCTTCTCCAAAGGCATATACATTTCAAGGTCATTTTAGATTCTATACCTGTAGCAGACATCTCTAAAGCATTAGCAGATGTTTGCTGGAGACAGTGCTTAGGTTTGTGTACTCAAAAAATGCCAATAGACATAAAAGGAAATATGCAGGCTAAAATAAGTTTTCAGAACCAGTAATCTTTTCTCATGAGAAATAGAGAAAACAACCTGAAAATTTGCACCAGATTTTCCCTTCACATACTGTGAATGGTAAACATCAATATGTTCACTGATCAGTTTCACTTATCAAGGAAAAAATGTACAGGTTATCATCTTCAGATTTAATCATCTTACCTTAAGACAAATTGTCTCAATCAGTCCTAAGTAAATAGCCTGTCATAAGTTTGCCCTCATTTAGGAGTCAGGAAAAGACTCCTTGCTTAAAAGACTATTCCTTGTAGAGATTGTTATGGAGGTAATAAATGTGACCACCAAAAAAAGAAAAACCTCTACAGCAGTAATAGCAAAATCTTCTGGATTTTTATTTTTTATCAAAACATGGTTTACTTCTTAAAAATTACAAGAGAGCTAAGTTGAGGTTCTTTTTGTTGGAATCTAAAAATGTTTTTATAACACATAAATAAAGATAGATCAGGATCATAAGGTGATATTGTACTTATAACAATAGAAAATATAAATATGGAATCAAAGACTATATAAATACCGATTTCTTTTCACTATTGAATCAGTAGTCTAGGGATTAAGCTTGAACTAAATTTTCCATGAACTTTATGTAGATGATTCACCACAAAGTATTCTAATGCATGTTTTTTAAAAGTAATCAAAGTTGTGAGGCAGGTGCTGGTGGCTCACATCTGTAATCCTATTAGACAGTATTCTTGGTTGATTATATAGACAAGGAATTCACCTTCACCTGCCAGGTCTTTTTCCTCTTTAGAGCCTCAACCATCACTCATGTTTATATTGTGATAAACAGAACTTGTACCAAAGACGGCCCTAAATTCTTGATCCACTCTAATTTGTTCCAATCCCTCAACTACTAAATCTCAGGCATTATAGTCTTTGATTAGCCTTGAAATAATCTTTCACGTTCTTTATTTTGCCTGTCTTGGGGCTTGAACTCAGGGCCTGGGCCATTGTCCTTGGTCTTTCTCAAGGCTAGTGTTCTACCACTTGAGCCACAGCACCACTTCAAGCTTTTTCTGTGACTGTGGTACCATGGAATCAAATCCAAAGTATTGAATCCAGGGCTTCATGCAGGCTAGGCAAGCACTCTACTGCTAGGCCACATTCCTGGCCCTTCTTTTTTTGTCTTACCCTTTTCATTCAGTTCCCATCATGAAACCATGCAATGTATTTTTAATAAAATATCTGCATTTTATTGTTTCCCAGAATCATTGCAGTGCTATATTCTAGTAGCCAATAGGCCTCAAAGTCTGTGTAAGTTGGAAATGTACAGTCATATTCACAGTTTTTTCTTTTTCCATATATTTTTTTGTAATTAATAGAAGGGTTACAGTATATTTGCCAGATACAAGGTACATTAAGTCACATACATTGATACCCTTTCTCATGTCTTGGTCCTCATTTCCCTCCCCCCCACCCCCACCACTCATCTTGTTTTCCCCCCTTCCCTATCCTATTTCAAATAACCAAATACAAATATATCCAATATATCAGATAACAAAGTAAGATACTGTAACAATATGAGAAAATCAAGGGATAGCAAAAGAGATGAGAGATAACAGTACATTAAGGACAACAATCATTCATTACATGGATTTTGTTTCTATATCCTAGAGATCCTTTCATTTAGCATCATAATACATGGCCTTTTGTATCAAGGTTTTGCTCTATTGCAAATCTCTGCTAGAAGAGTCCAACGTTTCTACTGATTATGACAAATGAGGGAAACCATTGAGACTATGTTCCTTTGAGTCTGGCTTACTTCCCTTAATATGATTTTTCTAAGTCTTTCCATTTCCTAACAAATGGGGCAATGTCATTCTTTCTGACAGCAGCATAGAATTCCATTGTGTACGAATATCACAACTTGTTGATCCATTCATCAACTGAGGGACATCTGGGTTGGTTCCATATCTTTGCTATGGTAAATAGTGCTGCAATGAACATTGTTGTGTTAGTGGATTTAGTCTGCCCTTGTTTCTGAACAATTAGGTAAATGCCTAGTAGTGGAATTGCTGGGTCATAGGGGAGCTCTATGCTTAGTCTTGTGAGGAACTGCCATACTGCTTTCCATAGTGGTTGAACAAGGTTTAGTTTCCAAATTCACTATCATGTTATGAACTAATATTGACTCACATGTCACTCTAATGACTTGAGATGCTAAGAATGGTTGGACTGAAATTAGTGGCCAGCACAGAGCTTACCAATAAGATATGCCAACCCAGTATAGGCAGATAAAAGAGACTGAAGTACATGGAGTAATGCCTGATGTGGTGACTGATGACTTTCATTCCAATGACTACTGGAAGCCTAAGGTAGGAAGTTCACAGTTCAAGTGGGAAGTTACAACCAAATAAAAAAAACAGTAATACAAAGGACTAAAGCATGTTTCAAGTGAGAGGGAGCCAGCTAAGCAAGCACAGGCCCTGAGTTGAAACACTAGCATTTCTAGGTAAGAACTAGCCTCATAAAACCACTAAATTATGCTATCTGTCCAAAATCTTTTGCTTCCAAGAGTATGAAACTCTTCCTACTCAGCAAGTGAGGGAACTTAGTAGATAATATCCTGTTTAAATGTCTAGAATCCTCTACACCTGGGATACAGTAAACAGAATGACCATTACAGAGCTACCTGTCCTCAGCTGGCAAGGCAACTGGTCTACAGCATCAAATGAATATTACTGAGGAACACTTTTCCAACTCAGTATGTTTTTATTCAATACAAAAAGCTTCAGTGTTATTCCTTATGTGATAAGATTTTGTCAGTAGAAAAAATACTTTTAATTTAAGAAGATGTATATAAAAATATTTCAAGTACTCTGGCACCTCTTTCATGAGAGTATAGTAAAATTTATGACAAATAGCCCATTTTACTAGACTGCAATTTTAGTAGAAAGTGTGTTTATCACACTTTGAAATAACATCTTGAGGTATATTCAGTTTGTTGATCACTTCAAGAAAAATAAAAAAGGAAAAGAAAATCTAAATCTAGAGACAATTAAAAATGCAGATAAAGTCAGTCTTTTGAAAGATTACCTTTAGTCTGTGATCTGATGACTGACTTACAACCGAAACACTGCCTTTGCAGAAGGACATTATTACAGATCATTAATGTTTGGAATGCATTTAAATGATTTGTGTAGGATGTGAATGTCATTTCCCTTCAGTGCAGTAAACACCTGTGAGTCTTTCCCCATGTACATGCAGTCCCATAAAAGAAGGATATTTTTTATGTGTATTCCCTTGTGACATCATGAAACTTGACAAAAGTATCAGTAGAAAAGGCTTCTAGGCAGCCATGATGAATATTCTCAGAAGGTAAATTTTGTCATCAACATTTCAGTGAGTTGGACGGCCCTAGAGGTGGATGCTGCTTCTCAGTACTGTACCTGGAGTGTTCAACAGGACATTATGAATTTAATGAGTTGGGTATAACACTGTTTTTCACACTGACATGAATATAGCAAATACACTCATTGCAATCCTGTATTTTGTATGATAATCAGTAAGCTGTTTATCTTCTATTGTAAAGTGAGGAAGCTAAAAGCTGTCTTTTCTGATATTTATGTAGGTTCATAGTTGACCAATGTATCAGATTATTATTAACATGAAAGGTAATTTCTTTGGTGAGAAGCTGAAATGCAGATACTGACAAAAGAAATGTGACTTCCCCAATCTTGAAAAGCATTTGTTCATTATGTATGAGGCAGCTTTAGTAGTGTAAGCCCTGCAACTTATCCTTGCAGATATATTTGCACACCTTGAACTTTTCTAACAAAGTAAGCAATATGGAAGGAGAAATAGAAAGGAATCATTTTGTACACTAGAAATTTTCAAGATGGTAAAGAAATTAAAGTATGAAGTGTTTGCAATGAACTTTTTGCATGGACTTCAAGGGCACAAATTATTGACATGAGGATATACAAAAAATGTAGTATGAATTTATACCATGCTGCAAGTCTCTTGTGATTTTGGTTTTGTTATATAGCACTTGGGAATTGTCATGTATGTCTTCAAAATAAGAAGAATCTTGACAAACTGAAAATCAGTGGCTTTTCTTAAGCCAAACAAAGAACTGATAACACAAGACAAATAGTCACCTCAGGATTTAGAGACAGAGAAACATGTAGGTAGACCAGGGGTCTTATTTTCTAGGTTTTACATAATACATTTGGCTTCCAACAAAATTCATATGTTATGATAACAAATAAATTAGAACTTCCTAGAAAGACATACAATCCTCAAAACAAGTTTCAACCATGACACAAATGTGGGAGAAAAAAGTGATAACTTCTATGATTTAGATTCTTAATTTCTATAAAGAAACAAAAAATAGATTAGCAATGAAAGACAAGATGTAAAGTCTAAATGAAAGATGGAGAACAATTCTAGAAATAAAAATACAACCATAAATAGAGAACAGCCTTGATTCAACTCAGCTAGTGATAGAATCAGTAAGTTTAAAGATATTTCTACAAGGGCTGGAAACATTGCTCAAACCTATGTAGCAAGTTTGGAGTTCAAAGTCAACACTGATGAAAACAAACAAAATTGATTGCTACAAAGAAGATCCCGTAAGAGGTAAAAGTCAACACTGGGGAGAGCGGCGGAAGATGGAGGTGATTCAGTTTGAGTCTTTCTGAGCTCTCACCAAGATACCAGTTCTGGCAGCGTAGGGGACAGTTTATACCTCAAATCGATCCTAAGTAAGCTTTAGCGACACAGAGACCTCAGTCACAGAGGAAAAAGGCAGAAATCTGGCACAAAGAAGACAGAGGGGACCGGTGCCAGCTGCTCTGAGCGGCTGTGGAGACAAAGCTGCTCTTCTGAATCTGAGCAGCAGCACTTCTCGGAGGCACAGACCTGCCTCCAGAAAAATGTCCAAAGAGAATAAAGCTACTGAGCTAACCACTCAAATGGAAATCAAGGAGCTAAAGAAATCCATACATGATCTAAAACAACAGATGCAAGGCATCAAAAATGAGCAATTAGAAGGGAGATGAAGAATAAAGTAGATACCTTTGATAGCAGGTTAGACCATGCAGAAGAAAGAATTTCTGGGATTGAAGATAATTTAGTTGTTATAGAGAAAGAACAGAAAATCTAGGAAATATGAGAGAGCACTTCAGGAGGTCCAAGATAAAATTAGGAAGCCTAATTTAAGGCTAACTGGTATTGAGGAGGGTCTGGAGAAAGAGGTCAATGGTAGTGGAAATATACTTCAGGGAATCATCTCAGAGAATTTCCGAAATATCCAGAAGGGCAGGCCCATCCAGATACAAGAAGCTTTTAGAACCCCAAACAGACCTGACCAGAAAAAAACATCCCACCACCACATTATAATCCAAACTGGATCAATAGAGACCAAAGGAAGGATCCTAAAGGCAGCCAGGTAAAGGGATCAATCACTACAAAGGCAAACCAATCAGGATAACCCCAGATTTCTCAGCCGAGACCATATAAGCAAGAAGAGATCAGAAGCATATATGTCATGCCCTTAAGTCAATTAACTACCAACCAAGAATACTGTACCCAGCTAAGCTCTCATTCATAACTAAGGGAACAATAAAAACATTCCATTCCAGGGAAAAGCTGCAACATTATGTAGCAACAAAACCAACATTACAGAAAATTCTCAAAGATGTTCTACACAGAAAACCAACACAAACGTAATACAGAGAAAGACATGGCACCTAAAACTCATAACATCTAAGTACCACAAAAACTATCAAGACATAGGCCCGAATGAAAGCTTGTAAAAATGGCAGGAACTAATAAATATTTCTCAATCCTGATTCTCAATATAAATGGACTTAAGTTTCCAATTAAATGGTATAGATTATCTAGTTGGATTAAAAAACAGGATCCATCGTTCTGCTGTCTTCAAGAGACATATCTTACCCAAAAAAACAAACACCTTTTGAAAATGAGAGGTTGAAATAAACTCTATCAAGCTAACGGTCCCCATAAACAAGCTGAAGTTGCCATCCTCATATCAGATAAAATAGACTTCAAACTAAAATTAGTGAGAAAAGACAAAGAAGGTTACTACATACTAATAAAGGGATCTCTCCTCCAGAAGGACATAAGCATCCTAAATATCTACACACCCAATCCCAGAGCCCAACTTCATCAAGCAAACTTTACATTCTTTGAAACCATACATAGATCAAAACACAGTGATTGTTGGTGACTTTAATACACCACTCGCACCTATGGACAGATCAACAAGGCAAAAACTCAACAGAGAAACCCTAGAATTGAACAATTGTATAGACAAACTAGATCTAACAGACATCTGCAGAATATTCCACCCAGCAACAACACAATATACATTTTTTTTCAGCAGCACATGGAACATTTTCCAAAATAGACCACATTTTAGGGCATAAAACAAACCTGAGCCGATTCAGAAACACTGAAATCATTCCCTGCACTCTCTCAGAAGACAAGGGCATCAAACTGGAACTGAACACACAACTCCACCAACGAAAATCCTGTAACTCATGGAGATTGAAAAATGCACTGTTGAATCAACAATGGGTCATCAAAGAGATCAGAACAGAAATCCAACAGTTTATGAAATTCAACAAAAAGAGCACACAAAATACCAGCTCCTTTGGAACACAGCAAAGGCAGTATTCAGAGGAAAATTTATAGCTCTGAGTGCCTACAATAACAAATTGGAAAAATCACAAACCAACAATTTAACGTGTCACCTTCAGTGCCCGGAAGAAGAGCAACAAACCAACCCCAATCCACTAGAAGGAAGCAAATTATTAAAATCAAAGCAGAATTAAATGAATTGGAGTCCAAAAAAACTACAGAAAGAATCAACAAAACAAGGAGTTGGTTCTTTGAAAAAATTAACAAAATTGACAGACCCTTAGCAAATCTTACCAAAAAAGAAGGGAGCATACTAAAATAAACAAAATCACAGACAAAAATGGTAATAGCAGGAAAGAAATTACCAAGATCCAGAGCATCATGAGGGAATTCTTCTCAAACCTTTGCACCAACAAATTTGAGGATCTAGAAGAAATGGATGAATTTCTAGCCAATATTAACATACCCACACTGAACCAAGAAGACCTAACCCAACTAAACAGGCCTATTTCAAGCACTGAAATAGAAATGGAAATAAAAGACATTCCACCTAAGAAAAGCCCAGGGCCACATGGATTCACAGCTGAATTCTATAAACTCTTCAAAACAGAGCTCAAACCAATACTCCTCAAGGTCTTCAATGAAATTGAAAATGAAGGCACTTTACCAAACTCATTCAATGATGCCAGTATAACCCTTAGCCCCAAACCAGAGATTCATCAAAGAAAGAGTACTTTAGACCCATTTCTTTGATGAACATTGTTGCAAAACTTCTCAACAAAATACTGGCCAACCGTCTACAAAACTTAACCAAAAAATTGTACACTATGATCAAACAGGATTCATCACAGGAATGCAAAGCTGGTTCAACATACACAAATCAATATAATTCAACACATCAACAGGAGTAAAGACAAAAATCACATGATTGTCTCAATAGATGCAGAAAAGACATTTGACAAGCTCCAACACCCCTTTATGCTAAAAGCTCTGGAGAAACTAGGAATCCATGGAACATTCCTCAGTATAATAAAGGCTGTGTACCACAAACCCACAGCTAGTATTATAACATTGTTCAGGTCAGAGACTTGAATCCCCATACGAAGAAAAACATCAAGGGAAAAAAATCTAAATAAAATAGAAATGATGAGGTAAAATGATCAGTTATTCTTAATTGGTCTAAACGTACAACTTTGTTTAAATGAACTTAGGTGACAACACAGTGGGTAATGATACTTTATTGATCACTGTATTGTAATAAGAAAAGCCACACAAAGAGAAGGCCCACCTGCAGCAGAGAGTACTATGTAAACTTGACTTTTTCCACAGCTAAGCACATCACACAAAATTTCCCCTTCAACTGGATCTTTATCATTCCTGCAATGAGTGTATTCCATTATTCATGAAGTCTAGTCACTAAATGCATTTGAAGATCCTGCAGATTTCTGTGATTCTGGGCATAGTAGACAATAATGTGGGCTGCTCTGTCCACATAGTCCTGTCTGGGGTTGACAAGGTGACATTCTGTCTGCCTTTTTTTTTTGGAAAGCCAGATTGTGAAGGCTGGACACAAGCATCATATTCACAGTCTGCTCAGTCCTGTGATTTTCACATTTGTTTTTGTTTTTGGTTGGTGAGCTTGCTGTTTACAATGGTCCCCAAATATTGACAAGATGCAGTCTTATGTTCCTAAGTGAAAGCTACATGGTGCTTTAAGGAGAAAATATCACATTGTCATAACTCTGCTCAGGTGTGAGTTTTGTAGCGCTATTGCCTGGGACATCAGTGATAATGAATCATTCCTCTGGTGCTTCTAGGAAAAAGAAAGGAGAATTTGTCATTCAGTACAAGATGCAGCTCTGAAACACGCTAAAGTAATAAATGCAAAGTTTGATGAATTCCTGGAAACATGGAATAGTGTCTAAGTCTGTGGATTCATGAGATGCCAACAGAGTTTTGAAGAGTGCATATTAGGCAGATTTGTGGTAAGGGGAAAGCCACAAGAATTTGCAGGTATGTCATCCGGGAACTGAAAAATATTAACCTAGGACCGCTGGTTCACATTTTTCAAAGGTAACTTATTCTGGCAAATAAATGTACAAGCCAGGTTTGTTCTGTGAGCCAAAAATCCACAGAAGATTTTTTAATACTATGTGTTGTTATACAAGAAAAGGATTATGTGAAAAGTAAATCAGCTTGTTTTATAAGAATGTGGAAAACTAAATCTAACACGCAAATGGTGGTTCACTCTATATAAATGCTACACCAGAGGTTTATAGGAAGAATCGAATCTTGAAAGTGGCCATGATGAAACAGTTCAGTACTTATTAATAAGTATTCCTGTTGACTTTATAAATCATAGCTCTTAGAAATGTGACATCAGAATATATCTATTTTGATTCTCTTTAATCCTTTGTAGTATTTGAGTCTAAGGTAACCTTCATTAATTCTAATTGAACTACATATTGCCAGGATTAAAGTATGCTCTGAATATAACAAATTACATTTTTATTGGCTTTTCTTTTTTGTGAAAATATTTAAATGACAACATCAATTCTTCAGGGCTTAACTACTTAGAAGCAAAATATTCTGGTCTTAGTCTTGAAACAGAACATTCCTCTGGTCTTACATTTATTGGAATAACAGAGATAATTACTCATACATAATTAATTTTAATTGTGTTTTGTTACTCTGCTAATAAAGAATAAAGAGAATGTGCAAAGATTTGTATGTTGTAAAGGGAAGAAAGTTTATTTTAGGTATTCCAAAATATAATTTTTTTATTTATATGAAAATGGTCATTCAATCTTGGCGCTTATATTCATGGTTTGTTCAGACTCTTGTTTAAATAAATAAATAGATTTTTTTCCTCTAACAAGAAAGCTTTTCATTGACTTTATCAGTTGACTATTCATTTTATATTATGTATTCAAGACTTTCTAATTCCTATGATTTATGGACACCAGTCAAGATGCAAAGTATTTATCTGAAATATGTTCTGTCTTCCAGACAGATTAACCATTTCTCCAGAAAGAAATGTCATATAACAGATTCCCTAGTCTTCTCAACACCTGCCAAGAGTACAAAGAACTCTCCAAACTATGAGAAGTAAAAAAAGAAGAGTTTTGGGGCCAGGAGTTTGGCCTAGTGCTTGCCTAGCATGCAGGGTTTGATTCCTTGGTTCCACATACATAGAAAAATCCAGAAGTGGTGCTGTGACTCAAATGATAGAGCACTAGGTAGGCCTTGGAAAAGCCCAAGGACAATGCTCAGGCCCTGAGTCCAAGCTCTGGGATTGACAAAAAAAGAGTTTTGTGTAGGTACAAAAACATTTGTAAATTTTAAGCTTTCTGTCAATTCAGAAAACACCTGAGCATCGGAAGGTAAAAGGCATGTTTGTATTATTCCTCTCCTTGATGAGATTTGCCTGAAGAGAGTCTGCACTCATAAAAATTGACTTACTACTCCAGAATTGATAGTTTGAAGAAACAATGAATAAATCTCTGTCAACCTGCATAGAGTATCAATGATCTCTAACAAAGTTCCTTGCTTAGTTCTTTGGACAAATAGGAGGAAACAGTCAGACAATCAGAAAGTTGATAACAGAAACCTTTTTTTTTCTTTTTAGAATAAGCAGTTCTAATCTCTAGAATCTTCAGGAAGGAACACAGATGTTTGGGTGCAGGTATCTATCAATGATGAGAACTAAGGAGCAAAGTCCAGTACCATAGGACAACAAAATAATGGTATTCATTTACTTTTGCAAAATGAGTACTGACACCATCTTTTCATTTATACTAAGGAATGAGTATACTAACCCCCATAAAAAGCTAGTATTGATCAAGGGAAATATCACATTGAGGATGGATACCTATTTACATCTGTCTTTGTTAAGACTCAGGGAAGAGAATCATGAGATATTGTCCAAGAGAGTGTGACTTAAAGGTTTAAGGATGTAAAGAGAGTGAAGCAGGCTGTGTCACACTGTTTTCCATGACTCTGGTACCGGGTCTGAGATGATCAGAGGCTGCAGCTGGGAAGAAAAGATGACTTACACGTTAAAGAAAGCAAAGAAATAAATGAGAAGGCACCAGCATAAATTTACCCTTGAAATAAGTTAAAACTACTTGGGAAAAAGAATTTGTTCTTAGTTCCCTTTGAGTCTTTCCCTCGAATGATGAAGTTGCCATTATAAAAATCCAACCCGAGTGCTCCATCATGGAGCTCTCTAGATATCACAAAAGCAAAGTACAGCTGATCTGCTGTACAATATCACCAGAGCATTGTTAGCCAGGGGGTGAGGCATCCCCTCATCCCCTCTACTCAGACCTTCTATAAGTGAACTTAGCTCCTGCTCTCATATAATAATAAGTAAATATAATGTAAAGAGTACATTTCTTTTTGAACAATGACTTCCCTTACCTCCGCTCTCCCAGTTTTTCCCTTCCATCCCCACTCACAAGTTAAGAGAGTTCCTTTTCAACATGGTGTCTAGTATCACTGATGCATTTGGTCACATCATTTGCCACATCATTTCTCACCCACCTTACCCTCCCAAAGACAGATAAATGAACAAACAAGACAAAAGGAAAAGAAAAAAATTGGCAACAAATATAAAACCCTCTTCTTTCCATTTTCTGCTGTCTGGATTCAATAGATGCTATTTTATAGGATCAGATGCACATAGCTACTGGGGGCCTTTGTGATCATTTCCTGAAAGTATCTCCTTTAGTCTCTGGGTAAATGCCTAGAGATCTGTATAATTTAGCATGTCCCAGTATAATTTTATGTATGGTTTTTACTATCCAGTCTATCAGTAGATTTACAGGTACATTGTAGTTACCACAAGTGAGCAAAGCCATGCAAACCATACCATTATAAATATCTCCGATTACATAAAATGGCAACAAAATATAACTTAATTCTTTCAATATGACTTTTTGGTATTACGTTTCCATTGTATTTCAAAAATGAAAGTGGGAGAAATACTTGGGAGAGGTAACAATGTTCAATAAGAGAAGTTCTCACTACCTTACATATATAACTTTAACCCATCTGTGCTTCATCATGACAGTTATATTAAACTGATGTATATAGATTATGTATAAGACGGAAAAGAATTAGATTCTTTACCAAGTCATTCTTCAAAATGTTGAGCCCTGGAAGATAGATGAACAATAATTCAATTCAATTCAATGAAATAAATCAGATAGTAAGGTTTTATTTTTTACTTTCTTATTTTAGTAAGATAATCTGTCTTGCATTGATTACTTCATTTCAACTGAAAAGTATTCTCAGACATACAAGGACAGAAAGAGAGGGCATCCATAGTGCACACTCAAACATGAAAACAGGGAAAGCCTCCCCAAATCAACAAGATTTTAACTGGATGTGATGGAACATGGTTTACAGTTCAGTTAGTCTGCTAGGGAGGTAGAAATAGAGAAGATCTCAATTCAAGATCAGCTTAGGGCAAAAATTAATGGGAACTCACCATCTCTACCTCTAAGGTGGATATAGCAGCACATCCATCTGTGAGCACAGCGATGATGAAAACTGTAGAAAGAAAGAATTCAGTACAGACCAGCCAGGGA
This sequence comes from Megascapheus bottae, assembly GCF_031878675.1. Lineage (NCBI taxonomy): Eukaryota > Metazoa > Chordata > Mammalia > Rodentia > Geomyidae > Megascapheus > Megascapheus bottae. The sequence goes on from NC_143511.1 coordinate 57,124,667, forward strand.
GAAACTAGAAACCCTATCTGGAAAAGAACATAAAACCTGAGTTCCAGGTATGACTTAAGTTCAAACACACATCCAACAAAAACCTATATGGTTTCAAAACACCTACATTTTCTACTAAACCAAATCTGCCTCTTGAACAAATACATACTTAAATATGTTATACATGTATATACAATCTGTGTAAATAAAATTAAAATTTTTAAATTGCAGAATAAGATAAAATAAACAAAACAACAATAATTATTTAAGTTGCTTCAAAGACAAGCAGAGTAAAAAAGTACATAAATTTGTGCTTTCATTCATAAGAAATATATTAAATATCCATGCAATATCCAACGCTCACTCTTAGCCAGTCAAGGTATGAGGTCATTAATATACAAACAAGCCAAGCTATTAAAGATATTTTATATCTTGTCTAATTTACATAACTTATATATTCTTGCATTTCACTTTACCCTTTTACTTTCAAAAGAAACAGTGGCCTTGTAGACTATAATAGGAAATCAAATGGAACCAATTACTTGCATACTGATTCTTCATCACAGGTATCTTCCTTCAATTTGCATTTGTCTTACATTTTTCAGCCTTGGCAATACAATAGGTTGTTTTCCCTATTGCCTTTCATTAGAAGCCTCTTGTTCCAATAAAGTTGCATGTTGTCTGCAGCAGTTTTCATACATCTTCAATTTCTTAGAAACAGTCATTCAGTAGGCTCAAGGGTTCTCCTTTAATGGTATGGGTCACACAAAGAACAGAACAAGAACATGACATGGCACAAGGCTACCCGAGTCCTTATAATTGCTTCTCTCCAAGAATACAGATCACCCCTTCCTGATATGCATCAGTGTATGAGAACTTCTGTGTTCACTTTTCTTTGTCAGTCTGTCTCTCAACAATGTTGTAATAACTGGTCTCTTGGCTTCTTAGTGTCTCATTGATTACTTTTGTTCATTTTGTTAAATTCTAAAATCCATCCAATAATGTTAAGAAGTCATGTTTCTGCAATAATTTGATAGAAAAATTACTCATACCCTTTCCACCATATGAATACATGTGAATAGAAATATTTCTTAAAAACTTCAATATAGCTCTCTCTAAAAACAAAATGAAACAAAAAAAAACACATTAGGAGCATGTATTCAGAGTGCTATCCAAAGCTTATTTCCAATTCATAATTGCTTTTCTTTTTTTCTTTTTTTGATTATTTTTATTAAATAATTTATTAACATTGATTTTTACATCATATTTCAAATGACATGTTTAAAAAAGGAGTGTTCAAGAAGAGAATTTCTATATACAATCACTGGTACTTAGTTCTTAGAACATAATCAAAATTAAGCTAAGGTTTTGTATATCATAGATACATATTAATTTATGAAATAAAATATTATGTCTATAGAGTCATAGGTTTTATGTCTATGTAGTTATGTTTATATTTCCAATACCATGTATCTAGGTTTTGAGCTATTGTAATCCTCTGCTAGGAGAGTCTAAGGCTTGTACTAATTATTAAAAATGAGGGAAACCATTGAGCCTATACTCCTTTGGGTCTGGTTTACTTCCCTTAATATGATGTTTTCCAAGTCTTTCCATTTCCTTACAAATGGGGTGATGTGGTTCTTTCTGATGGCAGCATAGAATTCCATTGTGTATAAGTACCACATCTTCTTGATCCCATCATTACTGAGGGGCATCTGAGTTGGTTTCATATCTTTGCTATGGTAAATAGTGCTGCAATGAACATCATTGATTGTCCTAGTGGCTTTAGGACGTCCTTGTTTCTGGACCAATGCGTAAATGCCAAGTAGTGGAATTGCTGGGTCATAGGGAATCTCTATGCTTAGTCTTTTGAAGAACTGTCATAGTGGTTGAATGAGTTTACACTCCCACCAACAGTGTAGTAGTGATCCTTGCTGGCCTCATACCCACCAGCATCTGTTGTTAATAGATTTCTGGATCATGGCCATTCCAACTGGAGTGAGGTGGAATCTCAGAGTTGTTGATTTGCATTTCTTTTATGGACAAAGATGTGGAGCATTTCTTCATGTGTCTATAGGCCATTCTCATTTCTTCTTCAGAGAAGTCTTTAAGTCTGTGGCTTATTTTTCATATATTTTTATTGTAATTAATATAAGGGTTACATTATATTCACCAGATAGATGGTAAATTACTCACATACATTAATACGCTTTCTCATGTCTTGGTCCCCATTTCCTTCCCTCTACCCCTGCCCCACATCTGGTTTTCTCCCTTCCCTATCTGATTCAAATAACCAAATACACATATATACAATATATCAGATACCAAAGTTTAATACTGTAACAATATGAGATAGCCAAGGACAGCAAAAGAGATGAGTGATAACATAATACATTAAGGACAACAATCACTCATTTTATGACTTTTGTTTCTATATCTTGGAGGTCCTTTCAATTATCGTCATATTATATGGCCTTATGTATCCAGGCTTTATTCTATTGTAAATCTCTGCTAGGAGAGCCCAAGGTATCTACTGATTACGATAAATGAGGGAAACCATTGAGCCTATGTTCCTTTGAGTCTGGCTTACTTCACTTAATATGATTTTTTTCTAAGTCTTTCCATTTCCTTACAAATGGGGCAACATTGTTCTTTCTGACTGCAGCATGGAATTCCATTGTGTATAAATACCACATCTTGTTGATCCACTCATCAACTGAGGTTGGCCTATTTTTTAATGGGATGGTTGTTTCTTTGAAGATTAGTTTTGGAGTGATTCAATTTTTGGACCTGTTGATGTAGTTTAGATATGAGGCCTTTGTCTGCTGTATGGTTAGTGAAGATCTCCCATTCTGTGGGCTTTCTATTTAGCCTGCTAGCTATGTCCTTTGCCATACAGAAGCGCTGCAGTTTAATGCAGTCCCATTTGTCCAAGCTTTCATTAATTTGTTGTGTTTCTGGGTCTTTATTAAGAAATTTTTGGCCTGTGCCAAGGAGACCTAGTGTATCTGTGATTCCTTCTTGCTATTTAGAGTTATTTGTGGATATGTTATATTGACACTGCAAGAGTTTTATAAGAAACCAAACAGCCCTTGTCACTTTTTTTCTCTTGGTGGTACTTCTCTACTTTGGTTCACATGCAGACTGCTGTATCTCCAAACACATGGCAAAACTGTCATCACACACTCTTTCATTCACAATGTTCAGGTTTATAACACATGTCACTTTATTAGTCCCATATGGTGGTTTGGAAGACTCTCCTTCAACAAAGTCCTTGAAAAATGGCGTAATGGAGGAAACCCACTCATTTTACAATGACCCTCATCTCCCCTTAAAATTGTTTGGTCAAATGGAGAAATCTACCTGACAGTCACTTAATGTTTACAGAATTTTTCACTCTCTTCCAGTTTCTAGAATGCATTTTGGAGGCATTAAATGCCATTTCGATTCTAATTTTTCTTCCTTGATCTCTTGTCTTAATCCCTTTCTGCAATCTTTGCGAATTTCCTCATGAACCAGGTTCTTTCATGTTCCAGTATTTTCATCCACTTTCTAAACAATATGTGCTTTCATTCTGGAAGCACATATTCTAAGGTCTTCAAAAACTTCTAAAATTTGTTTTCTAATTTTCTCCCTTCCATTTCTCAATTGTCTCTTTCTGGAACTTCAAAAAATCTGCATAACTCATTTTTATAAGGGAGTTTCATATAAAATTTACATACACACATATGATTTATTTTGATCCAAAACACCCTCTCCATTACTCCTCCTTTGCTTCCTACTTAACAAGTCATTGGTAGACACAAAAGAGACTAAGAAGTCCTTTCATTTAAACATTGAAAAAGAACTACCTGCCACTTAAAAAGGAGGAAATTAAAATTATGTAGGTAGAAACCGGCTGCCTCAGAAAGCATATGAAATTTGTTTATATCCCCCCAAATATATGTCTTCCTTTTCAGTTTCTTTCCACCAATATAATATGTTTTTACTGTGGTATTTTTCTGCTTCTGTGATTTCCTATTTTTGTCTTCTTATTCTTTTTGGTATCCTTATCTAATCAGGAATAATTATACAATCTTCCTTCTTTGGAGATACTGAGAAGCTAAGTTTTTATACCTTTGGTTGGTTTATTTGATTGTTTTCCTCTTGGGGTTGTTGTGACTATGTAAAAATAACAATACCAACCTTTACATCTTTATGATGAGATGATGAGAAATATCTTTCCCTTTCATCCCTCATTCATATAAGCACCTTCATCCTCTGTGTTTATGGCTATAAATTTTTTATCTTTCCAGTGCTATTTTATGTTTATGAATTCTAACACTTGAATCATTTCTTAAATGAAAATGTATTTTTTCATATGAGTTTTATATGTATGATTATACTAATATACTAATTATGTGCTACCAAAAATTTCTTAGGCATGTGGTGTGATAATATATTATTTGCAATTTTAGTGGAAATAAAACAATTTTGGTGTGATGTTCTTATCTCTCTGTTTAGCTGTAGTTGTCAAACCACCTGTACACAAAAGACATAAAATCATTGGAAAAACTGCCAATGTTCAGGCCTCCTCCCTATTAACAGTTCTTTACCAGCTTTACTTCGAAGACCAATGCAGTTTTACACTGATATCCACTTTGTCAATAAGCTTTCAGATTTGACGTAAGGTAAGCAGGTATGGATTAATAGACAAAAGAGAAAATATCATGTTGAATAAACAAACAACAGAAAATGCAAAGGTAAATATACCCACATTAGAGTTTACTGTCATTTAAAGAACCTGCCTGAGAAGGAGAGTAATTACAAAAGATAACAAAAGCACTGTTTAGTATATTGTTGTTCTGGGGCTCAAGTGGTAGAGCACTAGCCTTGAGAAAGCTGAAGGATAGTGTCCAGGCCCTGAGTTCCAATTCTAGGACTGGCTAAAAATATCTATGCACATATCTGCTATAAAATTTGAAAGATAGTAGTCACAGTTTGCAACTAACAAGAAGTATAAGCTATGATATGTAGTAGTAAGAGCTGTAGACTGAATAGATTGATGACATTCGCATCATCACAGTCTGGGAACTATTTTTAGCAGAAAGAATTATCTTTTATTAAAATATTGCATTTCCTGACCATGTGTCTAGGCCTCAATAATATCAGGATAAAATTGCTAACAAACTCATGAAATTATAATGACAATTTAATAAGACAACATAGCATTGTTTGTACTAAACAAACAAGGGGTTGGGGATAACTCAACGGTGGAAGGTTTGCCTAGCTTGTCTAAGGTTCTCAGCACAATGAAAGAAAGAAAAATAAGCTGAGTGTGGTGGCACAAGCCTGTAATCCTAGATAATCAGGAGACTGAGATCTGAGGATCTGGGTTCAAAGTCAGTCCGGGCACTAAAGTCCTTGGGACTCTTATCTCCAATTAACCACTAGAAAACCTGAAGTGGCACTACAGCTCAGGAAACAGGGTAGTAACCTTGAGCTGAAGAGCTCAGAAACAACACCCAGGCTGAGTTCAGGCCCCACAACTGACAGAAAATTAAAAAAGAAAAAAAGAAAAAAGAAGGAAAAAGATAGAAAGAAAAAAAAGGAAGGAAGGAAGGAAGGAAAGAAGGAAGGAAGGGAGGGAGGGAAGAAGGGAAGGAAAGGAGAAAGAGAGGGAGATTGGGAGAGAGGGAACAGATTCTTACAATCTACAGCTACTTGAATAGAAAAAACAGGGAACTTCCGTATAATAGCTTTGACTTAGCATATGTTAAGAATTTTTATTTTCAAGGTTTCTATGTCCCCTTCAAGCCCTCACCCTGAAAATTTCTTTGAAGTGAAATGAATATAAAAATTAATAATTACTAAAACTCTTGAGTAGTGGGTATATGGTCAATTAATCTCTTAATCTCTAAATCAAGTAGTCTACAGCTACTTATAAGCATTTACCAATTATTTCCCATTCACATGTGTAAAGTCTCCTGTAGAAAGCAAAAGGGAAAGTTCATAGGGAAATTCTCCATTCAAATATTTATTCATCTGATCTCTGCCGTTATCATGGCTTTACTGGACCTGAGCTGTTCTGTCCCAAGGGTATTTCTTACCTGAACCCAGAAACAGAACAGAGTGTCTACTACTACCTGTGTTATGAATTTAATTAACTCACTCTGTTAGAGCAGGTCCCAGTATCTTATTCAACTTCATTTTATGTTTTACCGTTGAATACACCAATTAGTAAGTTGCTAAAAGGAGGTAACATGTACTAGAAATAGCAGAGCCATTAGGGTTCATTCAGTGCTGCCTATCTCTAACTACCACATAAGAATGCAATGGCTGTACACTGGGCAATGGTGGCTCATACCTGTAATCCCAGCTACTTAGTGGGCTGAGTCTATGGATGGTGATTCAAAGACAACCTGGGAAGAAAAGTCCCCATGAGGTTCTTATCTTCAATTACCCACCCAAAAACTGGAAATGGAGCTGTGGCTCACAGCAGTAGAATGCTAGCACTGACCAAAAGAGCTCAGGGACAGCACCCAGGCCCTGAGTTTAAGTCCCACAATACACACACACACACACACACACACACACACACACACACACACCATGTCATCCTGCTGCTGAAGGCAATCAAATCAATATTCCGATTCCAAACATGCCTGGTCACTTTCAGATGAATAGATCAAATTGTATTCTAGACTATGAAACAGTATTCTCACAAACAACTGCCACCCAGTCCATCACATAGTCTCCCCCAAATCCCTTCCTTCCACATTGCTTTTCAGCGGCTGGCATTGCTGTGTTCACCTACCAAGCCCTGTGCCTATGCTCTCTGCTTCCCTGTATTAGCATGAGCAGTTCTTTATCTTGGTCCTCATCACCTCATAGCTAGTCTGCAAAAACATTCCTCCCCTGCAAAGTATCTCCTTTCAGTATTTCCAGACTCCAGGATGTCTTCTTGTTTTAAACAATTCTGTTGTATGGCCAGCCACAACTCATAACATCAAGTGTCATTTCCTTGTCATTGTCACTGGTAGTATGAAGATTAGGGTCTTCATGATCTCACTGAAACCTAATGACCTGCCATTATCTGCTGCCTTCTAGCCAGTTACTGCAGAAGTCCCTCAGGTCCATGAAATAAAAGCTTATTAATAAGAGTAGCATTGAAAAGTGGCAAGAACACCAAATGCAAAGTTGAATGAGAGTGTGAAGACATAGAGAAAGGGAAATTGAGACTCCAGACCTTTCTGTCTCTTTGGTATCTTAACCATGGTGTGAGCAACTTCACTCAGCCACATATTCCCTATCACTAACTCCAAACTGATGGGACCACATGACGATGGATTGAATCTTCTCAGCTGGGTGCTTCTTTATAAGTGTAGTGTTTTTGCATGCCTTGTAACCTATAGAAAGTAAATATGAGTCTGTTTAGTTTCTTGTACCAAGAGAAACAGTGAATTGCCTCCTGCAAAAAGCCATTCCTGGAACAAAGGAATTCCTCAGTGATATTCACTAGACACTGTTGGAAATGAACTATACAACTTGGGTGGAGTGAGGTCAGGAGAGGAAAAAATTGGGGAGAAAACTGAGGGGTGACACTGTTCAAAAGGAAATGTACTCATTACCTGATATAACTAACCCCTCTGTATATCACTTTTTTGATAAAATATGCTTTTTCTAAAATAAAGCTGTTAGAAAAGTCTTTATATATTATCTGAACTTTTATAGAAGTATTCTAAGGAAAATCTAAAGAAATGTACCCAACTCTGAGGAGGCTGCCAGCAGATAGCTGGGGCAAAGCAGTGGCACAGAGTCTTCAATTTTTTTTTCTTTTATCAAGGAGGGGAGGATTTCAAAGCAAGGCTAGAATTGTCACTGCTAAAGAAACAGTGGTCACTCACTATTCCCTGCAGAAGAAATGCCACGTTACTTTTGTGGTTGAAAGATGTCCTTTCTCTGTCTTACTCAACTGTGGTCACAGAGTGGCCTGGCCCAGATATTGATTACACTGTGACAGAGTTGTTTGTGTTTAGCTGGGAACACAAAGGCCAAGCTGTTAACTGCCAGTAGTGAACTGCTAAGATGGTTTTGCACTCTCTCACTACCCACATCTCCCTCTCCACCCAGGCTTACGAAATGATTTGCAGCCTCCTGAAAGACACAGGGTATTCCTAGAGTATGAATCCTGGCAAATATGATTTGTGGACCTAGAGAAAATCTCACTTGTGTTTTTCTCTGGACATTTTGTTGTGCCAAGATTGTCCCATGTTCTGGGAATGACCCCCTCCCCCCCTTGCTCAGGGCCCATGTACTTGAACCTCAGGTGGCAACAGCTTGATGCTCAGTGGTTAGACACCTGAACTCTGATTAATCTTAAAGTGACCAGTGGTTTGAGTTACCAAACAGCCAATCAGGTGATTTTAACTATGGAATTCCCCTATAAAAGCTGTGTAAAATCCTTGTTCAGGGCCTCTTAGTGTTGCCAGCTACGGGTACGTGGAGGTCCGAGTCTAGACTCGTAATAAACGACCCTTGCTTTTTAGCTTTGACTGTGGCCTCTGATGGTCTTTTGGGGGTTCTAGGAATTTGGGTTCAACATTTGGTGCATTGGCTGGGAACCCCCAAGCCCACTCAGACACCTAGTCAACGGGTTGTGGAAACACCGCAGTAAATAGGCCGGCTTCGTTTGTCTCTGTGTATGTTTTATCTGATAATCTGTTAATCTGGGTTGCCTATTGGTTCTGTATCTGGGTCAACAAAGAGTCCTGGCAGAGGCGCTATAGGATTATTGACTGGGCCAGTGGGAGATGTCCCCTGCGCCCTTCTGGGGGGGCTATTGTTAGGATGGCCGTCCCTCTGTCTGATAGTCCCACCCAGGCTGTGTTGGGGAACTGCTGTTAGGACAGCCTTGTTGCCACTGCCCCTCTGTCTAACAGTTCCCTTCTGGTTATCAGCCTGGGCGCGCATACGTATGTTGTTTCTGTTGTTTGTTGATTTGGGTATTTCCCTCCGAGATGGGTCAGATACAGACTATTACTCCGCTTACTCTTCTAACGATGAATTTTAAGGATGTTAGAAGCAGGAGTTTTGATTTGAGTAAAGACGAACTAATTACTCTTTGTAATTCGCAGTGGCCGACCTTTGATGTTGGATGGCCTTGAACAGCCGGCTGCCAGAGAATGGAAGTCTCCATGGGGAGGGGCCCTCTGAGAGTTTTCAGAGCCCCAGCTTTCTCACTCTGACTGCTGCCAGGCATGCCATCAAAATTTGGGGGTTCTTAAAGGTTTCTACTTCTGTCATGTGTGAGGTATTTCTGGGTCTCAGGCCTGGTATGGCTGCTCCCACGTGGCAGCAGTTGTAACAAACTAAATTACCTTGTAAAAAGTTTTGAACTTGGTTCTCACCTGCAAGAGTAAGATTTAAATGTGAATTTGTTTATCAATGTCACCTGTCTGTAGAAATCTGAAACTTTTGGTGCACTCTTGCATTTAGAATAAATGGGACTACAATACAGCAGAAGGTAGGGGAAGGCTAAGGTATATCACCAGACTCTAATGGCGGGACTCTGGGCTGCTGCTCACAAGCCCACTAATTTGGCTAAGGTGTATTCAGTTCTTCAAGGTAAAGTGGAAACTCCCTCTGAGTATTTAGAGAGACTGATGGAAGCCTTTAGACACCCCAATGGACCCCAAGGTCCCTGAAAATCAGCCAGCTGTGGTCATGTTCTTTGTTAACCAGGCGGCTTCAGATATTAAGAGGAAGCTACAGAAATTGGAGGACCTAGAAGGAAAAAGTATCCAAGATTTACTCAGGATTGCTCAGAGAGTTTTTAATAATAGGGATGCCCCAGAGGAGAAACAGCTGAGAGCAACAGAGAGAATGACTAAAGCACTGACTGCTGTAGTTCAACAGGGAAGATCACCACAAAGAGGTTCACGAGGCCCACAATCTTTGAAGCCTTCAGGTCGAGATTTGAGCAAAGATCAATATGCTTACTGCAAAGAATTTGGTCACTGGGCTAGGGAATGCCCGAAAAAGAAAAAGAACACATCGGACCAGTGGCAACAAAAAACTTCCGTGTTAGTCATTGAGGGCATTCTCAAACAGCCCCCAGCCTGATGGCTCAGTAATGCCCAAATTCTCTTCCAGCCTCCAACTGCCCATAACCCAGCCTCGCTACTGCCGGATCCAGACCTGGAAGCCCCACTTCATGACTGTGCTGAGGTTTTGGCCCAAGTGCATGGAGTAAGAGAGGATTTGCAAGATTAGCCTCTGCCAGATGCGGAGATTGTCTGGTTCACTGATGGAAGCAGCTTTATGCACCAAGGAGTCTCAGACTGAAGTAATCTGGGCTGAGTCCCTGCCTGCAGGAACGTCAGCACAAAGAGCGGAACTGGTGGCTTTAACCCAAGCTCTAAGACTGGGAAGGATAAAAGACTGACAGTTTATACATACAGTTGGTATGCCTTTGCCACCGCCCACATACATGGGGCAATATACAGAGAGAGGGGCTTCCTCACAGTAGAAGGAAAGACTGGAAAGACTATCAAAAATAAAGAGGAAATATTGGCACTCCTAGCTGCTCTTTGGGACCAATGCCTAGGACACCAGAAACCTGTAGATCTTGTGTCCAGGGGTAATCATCTGGCTGACCAGACTGCCCAGGAGGTTACTTTATCTTCAACTCCAGCTCTAGCCCTCCAGCTCCCAGACCCAGGACCCAGAGTCTTATCACCAATTCCAGGGTATACAGAGGAAGACTTGCAATGTATTGAGACCTATGGTACAGATCCTCGATGGATGGTGGAGAGATTCCAGGAGTCACATAGTACTCCCAGAAAAATTAGGGATGAAGGTACTACAAAAAATAGTACTCACCTGGGAGCCAGAAAAATGCAAGACTTAATAAGACAAACTGGACTATGAATTAAGGAGGCAGCCGTCAAAATTGATCGGATTATCTCATGTTGCAGAGTATGTCAGCTAAATAATGTAGGGAGAAATCAGCAAAATTCAGGGGCAAGGCAGCAAGGGGACAAGCCAGGAGCCTATTGGGAGGTTGACTTTACTGAAGTAAAACCAGGGAAGTATGGTAAGTATTTGCTAGTTTTTGTAGATACATTCTCAGGATGGGTCGAGGGAAACTGCACAGATAGTGGCCAAGAAGATTCTAGAGGACACCTTACCCAGGTATGGCTTTCCAGTAATGATAGGTTTGGACAATGGACCTGCATTTGTCTCGAAGGTAAGTCAGGGACTGGCTTTCATACTTGGGGCAGATTGGAAATTACATTGTGCCTATAAGACCCAAAGTTCAGGACAGGTAGAGAGAATGAATAGAACATTAAAAGAGACCCTAACTAAATTGACCATGGAGACTGGCACAAACTGGGTAGTTCTTCTCCCCTATGCTCTGTTCAGGGTTCAAAATTCCCCTTTTATTTTTTTTTACTAGGCAAACAATTTTATTAACCTCTGTTTCAACATTTATTCCCAGGCTTTATCAGCTTCATTAGCTGCAAAGAATGAATTGTGTATAAGCAAAAACTGAAAAGAGCTGCAGTGTCCAAGAGGCTTGGGCTTAAAAATATTAAGGAGATCTAGATTTTATCAGACTCATAAACAAAAGAATTTTAAAAAGCAGTCATAATATAAAATAGCAGCTCCTGTAACTTCTTCAAATTGTATCTTCTTCAGAAGTTGACTCATTCAGTCTGCCTCATTCTTAGAAACTTCATCAAAATTCTCCACAAGATCTGGAACTTCATCATCATCATCATCCTCTCCAGTAGCAAGTGCTGCTTTTCCATCCACAGATTGTTTGGGCAGAGCTTTGGCCAGTCTCCTTAAATTAGTCAGACTGTCTGCACCAAGCTGGTTCAAGATGCTGGGAAGCATTTCTGTCAGCTGCTTTGTCTCAGCATGGCCTGTAATGGTGAAAGTATTTGCTGCCAAAGATGCCTGAACTTTAGGGTTGTTAAAGTGGATCACTGTTCCTTAGTTTGTAAACATATTCATCTCCTCAATACCAGAGATATTGTTCACTCCTAACTTCTTTAAGGAGAACTGAAGTTTTTTGTCATCTGCTGTAGCTGTTCTATGAACCACCTTCTTTCTGCGAGCAGTTCCTTTCCCACCAATGCACACTTGTGCCTGCAGTTTGGCGAGTTTTTCTTGGTTCATGATAGTTTCTTTCATCTTGTCGGAGCGGAAATGGGGCCATGCAGGGGACTAGGGTTGACACTCAGAGGGTCTCAGGCAGACCAGCTGAGATTAGGTGCACACACGCAGGGACGCAAGATGGCAGCTAGAGGAAACTCTCCTTTTAAACTAGGACTTACCCCCTATGAAATAATGTTTCGTAGACCTCCCTCTATAATACCCAATCTTAAAGAAAATCTGGTTTAAAAAGAAGAGGATGGAGATTTTGAACTTTTGTTATCACTCCAAGCACTGCAAAGGGCTCACCAAGAAATCTGGCCCAAGTTGAGGGACCTGTACAAGACGGAACCACCTCTGGTGCCTCATCACTATAGACTGGGTGATTGGGTACCTGTGAAACGCCACGGACAAGAAAATCTGGAGCCACAATGGAAAGGACCCTTTCAGGTCATCCTGACAACACCCACCGCCCTCAAGGTAGATGGAGTAGCTTCTTGGATCCATTACACCCATGCCAAGCCAGTGGACCCATTTCCAGACCTCCTAGAACCCTCGGCTGAAACAACTTGAAAGATTGATTGGACCAAAAGTAGCCCGTTAAAAATTAAGTTGTGCTGCCAAAACTAATAATAGTTATGGGCAGTATCTGGGCAGGGACTCTGTGTGGGCAAATACTCATAGTTGTGCATTTCCACCCAATGGTGTTAAAATGGGAAAGGGAGCAAAGTGAAGGAATTTTTCCCCTTGGTTGACAATCCTGTTTTCTGCCTTAGCTGGACCCTTAGGCCCTTGTGTGATTATGGTATGCAGAGATAGATCCAAGATTGGCTCTAAAAGTATCATGGGAAAGAGAGGAATGTGCCAAGATTGTCCCATGTTCTGGGAATGACCCCCTCCCCCCTTGCTCAGGGCCCATGTACTTGAACCTCAGGTGACAACAGCTTGATGCTCAGTGGTTAGACACTGGTTTAATCTTAAAGCGACCAGTGGTTTGAGTTACCAAACAGCCAATCAGGTGATTTTAACTGTGGAATTCCCCTATAAAAGCTATGTAAAATCCTTGTTCAGGACCTCTTAGCATTGCCGGCTATGGGTACGCAGAGGTCCGAGTCTAGACTCGTAATAAATGACCCTTGCTTTTTAGCTTTGACTGTGGCCTCTGATGGTCTTTTTGGGGTTCTAGGAATTCGGGTACAATTTTTCTATTCTTTAGGATTCTTTCTGTTTATGTACACCCATATATGTCAACAAGAACTTAATAAACACATGACACTGTGTTTTAGGAATAAAAAGAGCCCAAAGTAAATACCAGGTACCAGAGGATCCACATATAATCCAAGCAACTCAGGAAGCTGAAATATGAGGATTGCAGTTCAATGCCGGGTTGGGCAGGAAAGCCCATGACATTCCTATCACCAATAAACTACCAAAACAAAAACAAGCCAAGAACAGCTGGAAATAGGACTGTGGCTCAAATGGTAGAGTGGTAGACAGGCGCACAAAAGGTCAAAGACAGTCTCCTGGCCCTAAGTTCAAGCCCCAGAACACACACACACACACACACACATAATAATAATAATAATAATAATAATAATAATAATAGAATTTCATTTCATTTAAATTAAAAAAAATAGGAAGATGTCACAAGATGACTGTAGATGGACTATGGACTGAAATGTCCTTTCTGTGCATATCTATACCACATGCTCTCTTTCCCTGAATATTTCTTTAATAATAAACGTTCCTCTCACCTTCAATTGTTCTTAAATAAAATCAAAGTAATGAAATTGATCTCTCATTAACATGTTTACCAGCTATCTTATTCCTCTGTTCTTGATCATGCTGCACAAGTTTTTTTTTCCTCATAAACCTTATTGTTTGGTAACTATACTTAGTCTTTTTTTCTACCAGTGTACCTCATAAGTGAATTTTATTTCATCAGTAGAAGACTTCTGACTGTTTATGACTTCTTTGCAATAGTTTCATGGTTGAAATTGTTCAGTGGTAGATTGTTCCATAATCTGTTCATGGCTTTAATTTCCATCACTTCAAAGGGAACAAAAAGCCTTTCAATATGAATTAATGTATAAATTTTATTTGTATGAGTACATATGTGAATGATGAAAACTAAGGCACGATTGGAAGATTTATATTGGAATCGATTTGTTTCTGATACTATTGAAGAGAATATACAGAATTCTAATCCATGGAACATGGAAAATTCACAAGTCGATCAGCGTGTGTGTGTGTGTGTAGAAGGAAACCCTCAAAAATGTTATCAATGCTTGCTTTTGAGCATAATGCATATAAATGTATTTGCCTGCATAATAGAAGCAGTGACCTTAGAAAACACATTCACCCAAAATTAAATTAATTGACCTGTTAGAAGAAGCCATTTGTAATTGTCCAGATAAAATTGCCCATCTGAAATAATCAAGCAATTTTAATTTGGAATGAGATAATATTTTATCATACTCTGGGATAAGAATTGCTCAATAGTTTTTTTTATTCCTTTTACAACATAAATATATCTAGATGTATTCTGAATCACCTTGTGGAAAGTAACACTCCTGAAGGTGAGAACAATCTTTGCCTCTTGCGTTCTGATTGAAAATAGACTATATATTCCTTGGAGTAATTTGTTAGTGATATAGTAATGTCATTTACATTAGGCAATATAGTATAATTATTGAAATGTGAAAGGTATTTCTCTTAAAAGTTTAGTAAATTTGAGGTTAAAAAGAGAAAATGTTTTATGTAAATACTGTCATACACTGAAAATTAAGCTTATAAGTTTTGAAATAATTATTCATGTCTTTACAAAGAATATAACACTAAAAGGCCAGAATGAGATTAGAAAACAATTTTACTAATTTTTAAGGTTGTATTTCATCTTTAGAACTACACTTTCAAACTGCTAGCTTTCAATGCTGACAGAAAAATAAAAGAAAATATTTTAAAATGAGGATAAGATAATCCAAGGTTAACACCTAGAAAAAATTGATAATAATATCAATAATATAAAGATGTGTTTCATTTGCTACAGATATGTGTTATACAAAAGTCTAGAAGCTATTTATCTGGATTTCTGAAATATGTAAAGTACATTTAGCACTTTAAAAATTATCTCGACTTAGATATATTTTCTGGAGAAATAATAAGATGCACCACTCTGGTGAATAATATGCAATTTATAATTTATTATTGCATTTATAAATAAATATCACATTGTGAAACTCCCTGAATGCTGTAGAATTATAGAAGCAGTAGGAAAGGGAATGTGGTAATAAGCAAGAGGTCAATATGATTAAAGTGTTCCATATACAGGTGTGAAAATCCATAGTAAAACTCTTGTGCAATTAACATACACTTACAAGAAAATTAATGACATGAATGTAAAACATATCCTGTTTAGGGTGTAGGTACTAATAGAACAGGGAGGGTAAAGGAGGATGAAGTGGTCAAATACTTATGTACAGGTATGAAAATAGAACAATGAAGCTAACTGGCACTGGTTTGAGGACAAGGGTGAAATGCAGAGTCACAGAGGAGTGAGCCTAATCAAGTTATATATGGTATGATCAAGTTAGACTATGCTCAGATGAATTCTCTTGTGTGAGTAATGGATGCGACTAAAACTGGAAAAGCCAAAAACAGAATATTATAAAGAATAAGTTGATGTTATCATCAAAACAGGGAAGCTTACATTCCATACCATTGTCACAATAAATTAACAAGAATATAACAAAAAGTGGACTTTTACCTAAACTTGACAGTAGGTAAGATACTTGTAGACAGTTAATTAGGAAAAATGATTCTAGTGTTGAGGTTACGTTTGGTTAAAGTTCAAAATCGAAAGCCAAACTTAAATTCTATGTTGAATCTACCTTAAAAAGAGTCAATTTTAACATGATCAAAGATTGTTTGAAATATGGTAAAAAACCTTCCTCAGAGGATAATTGCATATAAAATTATAATTGGCCAAAGAACAGCACTGATTATGCATACATTCTACTTCTACCATAACTAAACAATTGGAGTTGTTGCTTAAAAGTAAGACCTTGTTCAAATATCATATTGATTTTACCTTACTCTACAAAGAAATTAGTTTAAATTATAAATACTTTTGTAAGTCCTTAGGTGAACATGTAGACTAGCAAAAGCAGATGTTTTAAAAAGAGTATATTGATTTAATTTGCTATTAATCTAAAATGCAAATGCTTTAACGTAAGAGTAAAATTAACTTAAATAAGCACTATGACTTCCTCCTATTTACTGAAAATGAACTATAAACACCTTATGATGTAGATATGCATTTTACCAGCTGAATGACTAGCATAATCATGATCTGAATCTATCATTTAAGTGAACTGCAGAGAATTGTAAAGCTACATGAGTCAGTCAAAATACATAAGCATTTTAGTTGTCTAATTTTTATGACTAGAGACAATTTCTTCCTGAGTAACACACATGTCCCATTATAGAAATAAAGTTGATGGCAATATTTATGATGTTGTTGCACCCAAATATCTCAGGATATAGCTATTTAAGTTATTGTATACCCTAAACCTCCATGTGACCCAAATGCATATTAAATTCAATGTCACTTGATTTTTCCCATACTACTTATCTAGGTGTTCCTACTGAAAAAAATTAATAAATCTATCAGATCACATAGATTTCCAAAAAGAACTAGCTATCAGAAGTCAGTTTAAAGCATTTCAACCCACTGCAGGTACTATAAAATGATGTGTCAAGGAATCATTTTGATCTTTAATGTGATCAACTCAACTATACATCATTGTTCATATTCTATTCCTGAATCACTCTTCACAGTCTGAATCCCTATCCTAATACATATTTACTAAGAGATTTAAGCCTAAAACTACTTGTCTTACCTAAGTGGAGGTTACATAGCAGTACAGTCAAGCTCATGGTATGAGCAGTAACACAAACACCACATGAGGTCATGCAAGCATTTAATCTGTTCTGTGATATAAAAATAAAATTATAATTGCATATGTGTCATTTACACTAACATAGGATCCTCTGGTAACATAGGGTTTGATTTTCTCTGGGGAGAGGCAGGAAATATACAAACACACTTTCAGCTTTTTTTTGACCTTGCGATTTAATATATAAGTAAAGTCTGCTAGCTTTGTCAAGTTCAGAATCATTTCTTGCCATGGAATTTACTGCATAAGGGATATAATCAATAATTTCAATTAGCTTCATCTGCTATTATTTACTTTAAACAGAGACACATACAAACACACACACACAAACACACAAATGTTCATTACTGTATGTTCATGTTTGAGCTAGAGTATTAAACACTGTCCTGAGTCTGATATTTCTGAGTGATTTGAACACTTAGAAAATTGATTAAATTTATAACTGTTATTTCCTATCTCATTTCTTAATTTTCATTACAGCATTATGATTGCATAGTTTGTTTTTTTCAGATTTTATTAGCACTGATTTTTATATCATATTTCAAATGTCATGTTTAACAAACAAGTATTCAAGAAGGAAATCTATATGCAATCACTGGCACATATATTTTAGAACATAATTAAAATTAAACTGAGAGTTTGTATGTCATAGATACATCTTAATATATGAAATAAAATGTTATGTCTATAGAGTATATAGCCCATCATAGATTTTTATGTGTATGTAGTTATGTTTACATCTCCAAGACCATATCCATAACCTTGAGTACCCAAGTATTGAGTCCTTGCTCTTATACTGTTTGGATTTAATATCCACATATCAAGGTGACCATGCATCTTTTGTTCCTTTGGTCTTGGCTTATCTCACTCAACGTGATTTGCTCTAGTTTCATCCACTTCCCAGCGAATGCCATTATTTTATATTATTTGTTGGCTATGTAGAATTCCATTGTATATATGTGTATGTATATATATACATATATACATACATATATATACATATACATGTATATATATATATATATGCCACATCATTTGTATCCATTCATCTGCACTGGGGCATCTGGGTTGTTTCCATTGTTTGGCTATTGTGAATAGTGCAGAGATGAACATAGCTGAGCAGGTGTCCTTATCATATCTTGGATTATGATGTTCAGGATAGATGCCCAGGAGTGGTATGGCAGGATCATAGGGAAGGTCTATATTCAGTTGTTTTTTGTTTTTTTTTTTGCCAGTCGTGGGCTTGAGCTCAGAACCTGAGCACTGCCTCGGACTTTCTCAAGGCTAGAGCTCTACCACTT
The DNA here is from genome assembly GCF_031878675.1 of Megascapheus bottae. Classification (NCBI taxonomy): domain Eukaryota; kingdom Metazoa; phylum Chordata; class Mammalia; order Rodentia; family Geomyidae; genus Megascapheus; species Megascapheus bottae. The sequence goes on from NC_143511.1 coordinate 57,143,049, forward strand.
GAGCCTCAGTACCAGTTCCAGCTTTTTCCATGTATGTGGTACTGAGGAATTGAACCCGGGCCTTCACGCATGCTAGGCAAGCACTCTAACACTAGGCCAACTCCCTGCTCTATTTTCTGTTTTTTTAAGAAACCTCCAAACTGCCTTCTAGAGAGGCTGAACTAGTTTACATTCCCACTAGCAGTGCACTAGGGTTCCTCTTTCTCCACAACCATGCCGGCATTTGTCGTTGTCTGAGTTCAGAATCTTGGCCATTCTTGTTGGGGTAAGGTGGTATCTTAGGGTTGTTTTTATTTGCATTTCTTTATGACCATGGATGATGAACATTTTCTCGTAATTTTTTTTGCCATTTTAACATCTTCCTTTGATAAGTCTCTCCTTATTTCCCTTGCCCATTTAGTGCTTGGTTTGTTGGGTTGGGGGGCGGATTTGTTTCTTGAGTTCCCTGTAAATATTGGATATAAGCATCTGTCTGATGTATTATTGGTAAATATTCTTTCCTAGTTGGTTGGCTCTCTTTCTGCTTTAGTAGTTATGTTTTTATCTGTGCAGAAACTTTTTATTTTTAGGTAGTCCCATTTGTCGAGTCTCTTTCCAATCTGTTGTAACTCTGGGGCTCTGTTCAGGGAGTTTTTGCTTGCGCCTATGTGTTCCAGTGTCTCTCCTACTCTATCATATAGCAGTTTCAGGGTTTCAGGTCTGATATTGAGGTCTTTGATCCATTTTGAGCTAATGCTGTGCATGTCGATAGACTGGTATGAATTTTTAGTTTTCTGCATGTGGCTGCCCAGTTTTGCCAGCACCAATAACTGAATAGGTTGTCTTTGTTCCACTTTATATTTCTGGCTCCTTTTTCAAATATAAGTTGACTATATGTATGTGGTTCTACCTCTGGATCTTCTATTCTGTTCCATTGATCGTCTGGTCTATTTTTGTGCCAATTTTGTTTGGATTACACCTTCTATTTCAGTAAAGAATGTCTTTGGGATTTTGATGGGGATTGCATTGAAATTGTATATCGATTTTGACAGTATGGCCATTTTCACTTTGTGTTGGTTCCACTATCCATGAGCATGTGATGTCTTTCCATTTCCTGGTATCCTCTTTTAGAATTTCATAGTTTTCACTAAATAATTCCTTTACATCTTTGGTTAAGTTAATTCTTAAACATATTATTATTTGGGGGGCTATTGAAAATGGGATCATTTTCTTGATTTCTCCTTCTCTTTGTGTATTGTTGGTGCACAGAAAAGCTACTGACTTTTGAAGGTTGATTTTGTGTCCTGCCACTTTGGTGATTTATTAGTTCTAGGAGTTTGGGAGTGGAGTTTAGTGGGTTGTTAAGTTATAAGATCATACCATCTGCAAATAGGGATAGTTTAATTTCTTATTTCCCTATGTGGATCCCTTTGATATCCTTATCTTGCCTTATTGTTCTGGCTAAGGGTCCTAGTACTATATTGAAGAGAAGTGGAGAGAGTGGACATCCCTGTCTAGTTCCTGATTCTAAGGTAAATAATCTTTCTGGTCTTTCTAGTCTTTCTCCATTTAATATGATATTGGCTGTAGGTTTGTCATATACAGCTTTAATTATTTTAAGGAATGTACCTCTTATTCCTATTTTTTTCTATGGCTTTCAACATGAACAGATGCTGTATTTTGTCAGATGCATTCTTGGTGTCCAGAGAAATTATCATATGCTTCTTAACCTTAGCTCTATTAATATGATGTATTACATTAATTGATTTGTGAGTGTTAAACCAGGCTTGCATCTGTGGAATGAAGCTTACTTGATCGGAGTGTATAATTTTTAAAATTTGATTCTTGATTCTATTGGCTAGTATTTCATTGGAGAGCTTGGCATCTGTGTTCATTAGAGAGATAGGTCTATATTTCTCTTTCTTTTTGTTTGTTTTTTCCCTGGTTTGGGGATAAGTGTGCCATTAGTTTCATAAAATGAGTTTGGTATGGCTCCTTCTGCTTCTATTTCTCAGAAGAGTTTCAAGAGTACAGGTATTAATTCATCTTTAAAAGTCTTGTAATGAAAGGACCTCCAGAATATGGAAAGCAGAGCCATATAATGTGTGATTGTTGTTCTTAATGTACTATGATATTTCTCATCTCTTTTTTGTCCTTTGTTTATCTCATATTGTTACAGTATCTTACCTTGTTATCATATATTGTATATATATGCATATATATTGTATATACCATATATTGTCTATTTGTTTATTTGAAATAGGATAGGGAAGTGGGGAAAACAAGATAAGGGGAAGGGTGGGGAGAGGGAAATGGGGACCACAGCAAGGGGTGAGGGAGGTGTCCTCTCATTTTGGATTCTTTGAGAGCATTGGATATAAGTTTTATCTGTGTTTCCTTTCTGGTTTGTATACTTCTCCGTTGCTTCTTTAATTTGTAGTTGTTCATTTCCTAAGTTAGTTGGCTCCTGGGATTCCCTGTTTCTCTCTTTTTATGGGACAGAGCTAGGCTGTGTCCCTGTTGTTTGGTGCCATCTTGTATAAAAAATGATTGCATGATTTCTAAACTTATTATGGCCATTAGTGATAACAACTTCACATAAGACTTTCTAATAAATAAATAAGTTTTATTACTACCTACTCTTTTTCTTCTTTCATTTTTCTATCATGTGCAGGAGTGAAATAAAGAGCGTTTCTCTCCTTTACCTCATACTGGTCAACACAACTGAATTAGCTATTATCTTCATTGAGGAGAACTTCATGAATTCTCACTGGTATTAATCTTATTTACACAATTAATTTATATAATATCACTTTTTAAACTCCTTCAGTTTTCATTATTATGATTACTGCCACACAGTATACTTGCCATAAGTATTAGTGTTAATAAAATAAAATCTGCTATTTTATTTTTCATATAGTAGGAGGCAGAGCTCCAACAGTATCAGCATTTATTCTGACCTGATAGACATCCTGAAGAACATATACTTGGGGATAATTGGAGCCCTGTTAAAACAACTGATTTAAAATACAAAGTGAGCTCTCACATTAATGGAGCTCATTTTATGATGGGGCTATTGTTTAGCTCAGCAATTTTATGAGGATATCTACCTGCCTATTAGTTTCTAATAGATATAATTTTGGAGGTTATTAAGTCTGAATCCATATGAAAACCTTTATAGCCTATATAATCATAAATACAATTACTGTCATTCTGATATTTGATCTTAGTAATGGATTGTTAATTCATAATTAAATAATTGGTAAAGCCAGATAAATAAAAATTAAAATAAAACTACGTGACTCAGGCTGCTCTTAATTCTTTTGCAATCAATAATAGATGAAAGCTTCATATTACTAAATTAGTCATTATCAAAACTATTAAAACCAACAGAAGTAGAAACAAAACTATGGCAATGACCTTTTTATTAGCGTAATTATAAAAAATGGAAAATAGAATTATAAACCAGGACAAGAATGTACAAGTCAGAAATCACAAGTATGTCTACAAAACCAAAGAAAGTTGCGTCTGAGAAGGCAGACAAGGCCTGATTAGCAAGTGATTGCAGCTATGAGGTAGAATTGATCTTAAAGTCTTAACAGGCTCTTCTGCTGTTTTGAGTTCAGAAACAGCCATATTACTATGGCTAAAAACAATTGTTCGTATTTCCCCATAAAAATGGCCCCTCATCAATGTCACCAATGAACTTTACATCCCAAAGAACATCATTGCTTATGCTTATGCCTATCATTGAAAATATTATTTCTACTTGCTTAACAAATCATCTTAGCAATGTGGTTTACAAAAGACATTACAGGTTATCAACATTGAGTGTATCTACCCCATTAGCCATCCGCGTATTAGCTTGTCATGTCATGATCATTTTTATAGTCACAACTGAAGAACTCGTAGCAGATGAAAATCAACCTTACATCTGACTTTCATAAACGAAATGTAGAGTAAAATGATAGTTCAAATAATTGAGACCATGTATTCACTATTAGTAAACATAGCATTGTTGTATGGTGATGGAAATGAACTAATACAAATAACTAATACAAAAGAAAGCTGTGAAAAATGAATCAAGAAAAAGGCAACAATGGAAAGCATATGTCCTTGAATTAGTTAGAGGAGATTAATTCTGTTATATTAAGAAAGGTTTGAGACAAAATACAAGCACAGTTTTTCCCTAGCAACAGAAGAGAAGAAAAATGGTACCAAAATAGAAAAGCAAATTTTTTCCTTCCAAAGTGAATCTGAAGGGTACCAAAGTGAGAAAGAAGGTCCTTAAGTGACAGTGAGAGTAGTGGAGAATGCTCAGAGATTTGATCAAAGTGGAGAAGACAGAAATTGATAGTTTCCAAGAATACAGAAAATGGTGAGAAGTAACAATTTATCACAGAGAGACTAAGCATAAAAGGCTTCTTACTAAGCATTATATAATTACTAAACAGAATTTGTCCCCAGGTAAGTAACCTGTTGGGATTTCACAGTAAAGCAAAACCCTGGAGTTTACTGATGTTCCCTTCTCTTCAAACTATGAACTGCTGGCAAGCCTGTTGGATTTTGGCTTCAGGAAGATTGGTCTCATTTTTTAATTCTCACCATCATCTTTCCCTCACATCACACTTATTTCATGTTTCATTCCTGAAAGAGTTGTCTTAGTCACTATCCTAATCTTCTGGGATTATTATAACAAAACACAAAATTGGCAACTTATAAACTTCAGAAACTTGTTTCTTAAAGTTCTTGAGTCTCTGAAATCTAAATCATCTGCAGATTGGATAACTGGTGAGAACCATTCCTTAGGCTGTGTCTTCTCACCACACCCTTACATGGTAGGAAAAGCTATCAAGTTCCCTCAGAGTCTTTTCCAAGAGTGGACAAATCCATTCCTGACAAAGGTACCCTCATAACCTAATTTCTTCCCAAGAGCTGCAACTCCAATACCATCCCCTTGGGAGTTATGATTTCATCACATGAATTTGAAAGAAGAGAAAACATAAAATCACTCAGATCTGACTGTAACAGTCCCATGGAATGAATTCTGTTTCAACATGTGTGTGTGTGTGTGTGTGTGTTTTGCGTGTGTGTGTGTGTGTGTGTGTGTGTGTTGTTTTCAACGTGTGTTTTAAAATGTCAGGTGGATATCAATGTAAATACATCCAGTGTAACATGAAAGTAAAGAATGCTAAGCATTCAGTATATTACAATTATGTGCAAGGAAATCCATAATTAGGTCCATTCAGACTAATTGCAAGTCTATGGCTGTCAAATGAACACCATGAGCATATAAATATTATGTACAGTCTCAAGTTTTGGTGCATCCCAGAGGGAGCAACTGAATAAGCACAAGTCATAGAAGAAGACTGGAAAAAATATTAAAATGAAAGAGAAATGAAGGAAAAAATGAATGTGCAGCATTCTTATTTAGACTTGAAGAAAACATTTTCATTTCTTAGAAAAATTTCTCCTATCGAGTGATATATATATAGGTAATCATATGGGAGATTTACATGGGAGCAATGATGAGTTCAAGGCCAGACATGAAAAATGTAGAGACACTGTCTCAGAAACAACTTCCTGGAAAGTGTGTGTTAAGTAGTAAAGTACTTGCCTAGCAAGCAAGAAGTTATGGATTCAATACCCAGGATATAAGTAAGAAAGTAAAACTTACCTTGTGGATTAAAGAAAAGATTCATGCTGTATGTAAGAGAGCACAGTCAAGTCTCTCAGAGTCAGTTGCTATTACATATGAAATAGGTACAAATTTGATTTTCTACACTTGAGTGCATGAACACATTTCCCTATATAGCAAACTGAGTTTAATTTAGCTTTGACAGCTCCCTTGTCTATCCTGTCTCCTGAATATTTAGAAAGAAATTCAATCTCAGCGATTTTGCAGGCACTCTCTTTTCTTCATGCAAGACTCCAGACATACAACCTTTGGGAATCTTAAAGAAAGAAAACATATTTATGCACCACCAAACATGCAAAGATTTTCATTGATCCACATGCCATCCAAAGGCATATGGGTTATGGAGCTAATGGCAGGTTTCTCTGAGCTTTAACATAAACATACCACCCTCCAGGAACATTGGGGCTTCCTTAAATATTTCCATTTTTCCTGATCAGTACAGAAGAGGAAACTTGTGGTCCTCAAATTTGAAATTACTTAGTATATAGATAGGACTAAAGGAACTTACAGATTCCCAGGTTCATTCCTCTCCTTTTTTACAAAACCTAAGTGCAAACCATTTTCTGCCAATACAGCCATTTCTCTCTGTGTCTGTTACCCAGTTCATTACAATAAGGGAGTAAAAGGCCTTAAAGAAAAGTAGGAAAAAATAAAACAAACAGACATTACCAACATAAAAACAAAACACCTACCACTGTCTTCTGGTAACTCCACAGGAAAGTATAATGGTAGATTTCTCAATTGTAAGGTTCACAGAAGGGAGACCACCACATGATTCAGGCTGAAAAAAGTTATGGGAAGGGGGAAAGCATACGGTATGTCTGCACAAGAGAGAGGGTTTAGGGGATTCAAGAGATGGAGGGTAAAGTAAAAGGAGGAAAGAAGCCAAGAGGCAAGGGAAGGGAAAGGAAAGGCTGCAAGGGAGGGGACTAATGTTGGAGATTGACTTTCCAAGGAGAGAGCATGGAGGAGGTGTGGCCACAACGATGGCCTAAGAGCCTGAGGAATCCCCTACTGTTCCCAGGTACACCATTACCTGAGTTACATAGGTGCTGGACAGGGACTTCTAGGAAGGACATGGAAAGAAAACTAAGGAAGGGGCCATTTTTTCATCCTAACATCCATCCGATTATATGCTAAAAACCATAAAATAATCTAGGATTCATCTCCTCAGTTTTAATAGAGTAACACACTTTGAGTGAGATGATTATGCGTGGCCATTTGTGTTCACCAGCTTTCCTTCTGTGCAACAAAATTCCTGACATAAACAGTTTCAAGAGAAATACTAATTTTGGCCCACAGCTTTAAATACACAGCTAGCTGGCTGGCCTTCTTTGGGCTTGTATGAGGTAGAACACCATTCTAGAAGTACAGTAGAAGAGGCTGGTCACCATATAGTATCAATATCATCTTCAAAAGCATATACCTCATTTCCTTCTAATAACTTCACCACCTAAGATTCTGCTGTCTCCAATGAACCACAAGCTGGGGACCAAGCCTTTATTTCCTTCTTGGAACATTACATATTGAAACCATAAGTCATATGTTTGTAAAAAAATAGAATAAAGAAAGAAGATTAGAACATAGCAACAGGCCTAAATATTTCTTCTGCAAGTACATTGACTTGCATTGACCAGCTCTCTGAAAATGGGCCTTAAATAAAGTACAAAAGTTCCAAGTTCCAAGTAAAGAATGCCAAATTAAGGAAAGTCTAGAAAACCTAAAAAAAAATTGTAAAAGTGATCAAAAATAATTTCAATTAGAAATACTGAGCTTGAAATCAGAGGCAAGAACACCAGTCTTAACAAACTAATGACAACATTAGTTCAGACAGATTCGTAGAAAAGATTATGGAAAAAAATGTAGAAAGCAAATCAAGCAGACTGACTTAGGTGGAGTATAAAATAATATGTAGTTAGGGTTTTAGACATTCTACAAAGTGAATGAAATAAAATAATATGGCATCATGGTATAGCCAAAAATACACTTTACAGGAAAATCTTACAAAGATACATTTCATTAATGCCACAAAGAAGCCCTACAAAGTCAGAAGGCTCTGGGAGTGAACCTATGTGAGTGTCCAAAGAGAGTCCATAGTGACACACTGCTAAGAGTACAGGTTTGTGACTAGTCTTGGAGATGAGGTATAAAACCAAGGAAACTGGGCAAGAAATATTCTAAACACAAATTCCACTCCAATTTCTTAAGATATTATATTTAAACTACTAAAGCACTGTTTCTCAGTCCCTTGAAAGAAACCATTGAAGTCGTTGTGTTTCTATTAACTGACCTGATGAAATAGCAACACCACAGATAATGCTATATTTGTTTATATACTATGCAGGTACCTGTGCTTTATACTTTAAAAGAATTTTGTTACAGTATCTCACTTTGTTATCTGATATATTGGATATATTTGAATTTGGTTATTTGAAATTGGATAGGGAAGGGGGGAAAACAAGATGAGGGGTGCGGGTGTGGGGAGGGAAATGGGGACCAAGACATGAGAAAGGGTATCAATGTATGTGAATTAATGCACCTCCTATCTGGCGAATATAATGTAACCCTTCTTTTAATTACAATAAAAATATATGAAAAAAATCAAAGAAAAAGAAGAGTGTGATTTCTTATTGTATTTTATTGTTGGGATAATGTATAGAGAGGGGTTACAGTTACGTTCATCAGATAATAGGTACATTATTTCTCAAACCTTGATAATCCTTTTCATGTTTTTGTCCACCTTTCCCTCAACCCCACTCCTCCTAATCATCTTGTTTTTCGTCTTCCCTTCCTATTTCAAATAAACAAATTAGTGTTTATACATTATACCAGGTAAAAAAGTCAGAAACAGAAACCACATGAAATTAACCGTAGAGGAAAAAAAAGAGAAAAGAAATAACTTCACATAGTACATTAAGGACAACAATCACAAAACAACCCTCTTGTTTCTATAACCTAGAATTCATTTCATTTAGTCTCATCCTGTATGAACATATGTACATAGATTTGAGCTATTGTGATCCACTACTAGGAGAGTCCTAGATGTGTACTATTTATTACACATGAGGGAAACCATTGAGCCTATATTCCTTTTGGTTTGGCTTACTTGACTTAATATGATTTTTTTCCAAGTCTTTACATTTCCTTACAAAGAGGGCGATGTCAGTTTTTCTGATGGCAGCAGAGAATTCCACAACTTCTTGATTCATTCATACACTGAGGGGCATCTGTCTTGGTTCCAGAGCTTAGCTATGGCAAATAATGCCACAGTGAACATGGTTGTACTAGTAGCTTTCATATGGCCTTGTTTGTGGACATTTGGGTAAATGCCAAGCAGTGGAATTGCTGGGTCATGGGGTACTCTATGTTTAGTCTTTTGAGGAACCTCCATACTGCTTTCCAGAGCTGATGAACAAGTTTACACTCCCCTAATAGTGCAGTAGGGATCCCTACTGGCCGAAACCCCACAAGCATCTGTTGTTATTGGATTTCTTAATAATGACCATTCTAACTCGAATGAGGTGGAATCTCAAGGTTGTTTTGATTTGCATTTCTTGTATGGCCAGAGATATGGAGCATTTCTTCATGTGCCTATAAGCCATTTTTATTTCCTATTCAGAGAAGTCTCTCTTTACGTAGTTAGCCCACCTTTTAATGGCATGGTTGTTTCCTTGAGGGTTTGTTTTTGAGAGATTTAAATTCTTGATTTGTAGGTTTATTTTATATATGAGGCCCTTGTCTGTTGTATGGTTAGTGAAGATCTTCTCCTACTTTGAGGGCTTTCTGTTTAACTTGCTAGTTATGTTCTTGCCTTGCAGAAGCTTTAAAGTTTAATGAATTCCCAATAGTCCAAACTTCCTTCAATTTGTTATGTTTCTGAACCTTTATTAAGAAGGTTTCAATGTTTGCCAAGGATTCCTAGAGTATATCCTATTCCCTCCTGTAAATTTTTCAGGTTATCTGCTTTTACCTCAAGGTCTGGTCCATTTGGCGTTAATTCTGGTGCATGGTGACATACAAGGATTCAGCTTCAGTTTTCTACAGGTTTTTAACCAATTCTGCAAGCACCACTTGTTGAAGAGGCTGTCTTTTTGCCGTGTTATTCTTTTGGCTCCCTCAGCAAAAATTAGGTAGCCATAGGTCTGTGGGTTGATTTCTGGATCTTCAGTTCCATTCCATTGGTTCTCAGGCCTATTCTTGTGCCAGTACCAAGCTATTTTGATTACTGTAGCTCTACAATAGAGTCTGAATTTTGGTATTGCTATTCCTCCAGTGCTGTTCTTTCTCTTATGGATTGTGTTTGCTATTCAGTGTCTTTTATTAATCCATATGAATTTTTGAATTGCTTCCTCTATTGCAGTAAAGAATGACACTGGGATAGTGATATAAAATTAACCATCAAAAATCAATGGCAGGACAACTGTCAGCCTCCACTGAGGAGGAGAAGTGCTCCATCATGACTGCTTACATTCCAGTCATCAGTCTCTACAGACAGCTCAGGGCAGCACTGTGTTTTCTGTTATAGCTTGATCATTTGAAAAGCACTGAGCACCTGGAATTAGTAAAATAATATACAAAATGTTAAAGGGAAAACTGAAAGGGATTTCAGTAAACATTCTGGTTTTAATCTCAGGTTATCAGAAATCTGTTTTTCTTGGGTCTAGTGAAGAGAAAATACACAGAAAGCGTCATGGAATTAGAGGACCATAAGTTTGCTTTGGTGTGTGCTGCTGCCTTTACCTTTCTACATGCAGAATAGATAGACCATTTAGTAGGGCAGTGACTTAAACCTTGAGCTTTATCTCTATGCAAGTGGGCTGCAATTATAAATTGGTAAGAGAATGCTTATTTTGATAGCAACTATTTGGGAAATTGCTGTAATATATATTTAATGTTCTCCCCACAAAAATAAACAAACATGAAATTGGTGAAGTGAAAAAAAAATCAGTGGTGCTGGGAGTTTGGCCTAGTGGTAGAGTGCTTGCCTAGCATGCACGAAGGTACCACATACATAGATTCCACACACATATAGATTCTTCGGTACCACATACATAGAAAAAAGCTGGAAGTCCTTTCATTTAGCATCATCCTATATCGCCTTAAGTATCTAGGTTTTGCCCTATTGTAATCCTCTGCTAGGAGAGTCTTAGATGTGTACTAATTATTACAAATTCTGGAAACCATTGAGCCTATGTTCCTTTGAGTCTGGCTGACTTCACTTAATATGACCCTAAATGAAAGGACTTCCAGGATATAGAAACAAAAGCCACATAATGTGTGATTGTTGTCCTTAATGTACTATGTTATCTCTCATCTCTTTTGCTGTCCCTTGGTTATCTCATATTGTTACAGTATTTTACCTGATATATTGTATATATGTCTATTTGGTTATTTGAAATAGGGTAGGGAAGAGGGGAAAACAAGATGAGGGGCGGGGCTGGGGGGAGGGAAATGGGGACCAAAACATGAGCAAGGGTATCAATGTTTGTGAAGTAATGCACCTTCTATCTGGTAAATATAATGTAACCCTTCTATTAATTACAATAAAAATATATGAATAAAAAAACAGCCAGAAGTGGTTCTGAGGCTCAAGTGGTAGAGCTGTAGCTTTGAGAGAGTCCAAGGACACTGCTCAAGGCCTGAGCTCAAGCCCAGGACTGGCAAAAAAAAAAAACCCTCAACAACAAGAAGAGCAAGGCAGAAATCAGGAAAGCAACTCCTTTTGCAATAGCCTCAAAGAAATTTAAATAATTAGGGATTAACTTAACTAAGGATGTAAAGGACCTTTATGATAAAAACTTGAAAAACCTGAAAAACCAAATCAAAGCAGAGCTAAGGAAATGGAAAAACCTCCTATGCTCCTGGATTGGAAGAATTAACAATATGAAAATGGAAATTCTACAAAGGGCTATCTAAGAATATGATTTTTTTAACAACTTGCCTTTGAAGAACCAATTTTTATTCCTTTGGGGACAACATTACTTCAGTTGAGAATGAATATAATTGAATAGTCTCTCCTCTCTGAAGGAAAATTAGCTACCATCTATTCTAATAATGAAAATAGCTTGTGCATATTTTGGAGATATCTAAGCTCCTAAAGAATCAGACACAAGGAAACTTAAATGTGTAATGCATATATATATAGTTTATAGTGTATATATATACTATATATACAATATGTAGTGTGTAAGATAAATGCTTCCATTTTTAGAAAATCCATCTAGATCTACAGGTATCAGTGTTAGTGATTCCATTTTTTTTACATAAAAAAGCTACTCTGTAACTGCTGATGGGAAGCATGGTAGAATAGACAGAGCACACCAATAGAGAAGACACAGATCACAGATATTCCAGATGAAAGAGAGAGAAATAGAGAGAGGGAGAGAGAGAGAGAGAAAGAGAGAGAGAGAGAAAGAGAGAGAGAGAGAGAGAGAGAGAGAGAGAGAGAGAGAGAGAGAGAGAGAGAGCTCTACCCAGCCATTCAGACTGACATAAAGCAATCCTGATGGACAAGTAGAACAGGCTGGCTGTTTGTGCAAGTGGATGAACAAACATGAACATTGAGTACCTGGAGTTTCCACATCAAAGAGGATTTGAAATAAAAATTCAGGCCATTCCTTTATATCTCAATATCTCAACATAAAATGGTAAGTGGAAATAATCCTACAAAGCTCAGAAGAAAGAGTAAATTCAGCATGTGCACCCCAAGATGGAAGGAAGGGTACAGGTTCATGTAGACCAAGGGTTATGATTGAAGGATGGATTGCAGTTTCCTCAATAAAAGGAAGCACTGAAATTTATCCAGAGCAAAACATTTATTTCCTGCCCTTTTTTAAAACATAACCTCGATCTTTTTCAATTAATACATTCCATCTTTTCTACAATCATAATCATAACATGAACTCTCTAATTGTTTCATAATTTCCTGAGCAGAAAGTATACTACGTATTAACTCCATCTAACTTCATCCCTGAAATCCATCTTGGCTTGAGAACTAAACTGAAGCACAGAGGTAAACAAATAAATAGGCAAAGTGAAGGTAGTATGGGATGATTTGTGATTTCGCAAAGCCTTAGTCAGTTGTACACCCAACTTAATCAGAAAGCCAGATCTAGTTTCCATGTGTTTTGTTAGCATATTACAGATGAAATTAAAGGGGGTCTGATAATGAAAAACAAATTTAGCTGTATGAGTTTAAATTAAATGGGAAACTATTTGAACTGCAAATGCATAAATGTGATCATTGTATAACAAATGCAATTACATATATATGCCACTTAACATTTCCTTCTGATTTTAGTTCTTTGTTTAGGCAATATAAAGTGAAAGTGAATCATTTCCTTTTCTTGGATAAGGGTCTTTCTCACTCCCAGTCTCCAAGCTGAGATTTTTATTTTATTTTATTTTATTTTATTTTTTTTTTGTCGGTTGTGAACTCTGGGCCTGGGTGTTGTCCCTGAGCTCTTCAGTTCAAGGCTACCACCCTTCTCCTTGAGCCACAGCACCACTTCGGTTTTCTAGTGTTTGACTGGAGATAAGAGTCTCACTGTATTTAGAACTTGGGCTGGATTTGAACCCTGATACTCAGATTTCAGCCTCCTGAATAGTGAGGAATACAGGCGTGAGCCACTGCACCTGGCCTCCAAGCTGATATTTTTCTACAAAGAGAAACTAATTGTCAATACTTTAGTAAGCCTATACATAAACCATATAAACCATAAACCTGCATGTAAATTTTTGGTTTGGGGTGCTTGTATTTCGTTTGGGGTGGTTTTTTTAAACTTATTTTTAGCCATACCAATTTTAAAGACATGATTGAACCAAATAGGTTGCTTGATTTTTTGCCGACCAGATGTGCATAAAAATAAGTACTATTATGGTACAAAAATAGATGTGTACAAAAGATACTGGTGACCATTTCCTTCAAAGCTAGTAACATTGAAGCTTCATATAAGGAAATGGTCTCTTAATTCCTTCAATTTCTCCAGGGGAATCCTTGAAGAGGAGATCATTTTCAGCTTCAGGATCAGACATACAGCCTCTCCTATGTTGCTACTCTCTAGATGAAGAATAACAGTCAAATTATATTCATATATAGAGATAGATAGATAGATAGAGGTATATAACATATATGAAATATATATATGTATGTGAAAAAACTAATACTTCTCATATAGATGATTCTGAAGAATGCACAGGTTAATATAACAAAAATATATGCCACACATTAATACTTAGTGCATATTGTTTATTAAATTAAAAGACTTCCTTAACCTATTACCGCAACTTTGGTGACCAAAAGTAATAAAAATAATTTTCTCACATGTGAGCTAGCTAGTGATTCATACATGTAATCCTAGTTAATCAGGAGACTGAAAGCTGTGGGTTACAGTTCAAAGTCAGTCAAGCCAGAAAAGTCTATGAGAATATTACCACTAATTAACAAAAGCCCAAACTAAAGCTGTCGCGCAAGTGGAAGAGTGCTATCCTTAAGCCAAAGAAGCTGGGGGACAGCAGCCAGCCCCTGAATTCAAGCCCCAGGATCAGCACCAACCCCCCCCCCAGTATTTTGTCATATTTCTAGAGGCATGTCACTGGCCATGATCTTGCCACAGAGGCTAGACTCTTCTTAATTCTCATTGCTACTGCTATTGTTTTGTTTTGTTGGGTGGGTCCACATCATTCTCTTGTCTTCCCTTATTTTCATCAAATGTGGCTATTTCACATATTTCTCTTTTGATAAACACATATTATGGGGTCAGGCATGAACTCAGGATGTTCATTTCATCTCAAGATTACTAAACACCAAATCTGCAAAGACCCCTTTTCAAATAAGACAACATTTACAGGTTTCAAGAATTAAACTGTAGACATATCTTTGGTGGGGTAAAGTAGTATTCTATCCACCACAGTGTTCAGTATATGCTTTAAGACTTTCTCTGTCTCATATACCTAATGACTGAATATGGATTATTCCTTTAGTGTTTGCTATTTGTAAATAAAGGCAAAGAATTCCATCCCATTCATTGCCTGCTGCTATACTTGTGAAAACTGGTTTTTCAGCAGTAGGTAGAGAAAACCCCTTTTTACATTTTTCACATGGTTGAAAAATAACTAAGTATCAATGAAAGTCTCAAGAAGTTTTTGTTGGCAAGTATCAGATCATTCTGTTATTGTTAGCCAAATAGAGGTGCAGTATGAGGATTTTCTCATTCATAAAAACTGTGGAGGTTCAAAGAAAGGTGTAGGTAACAGGTTTTTAATGAGAAAAATATTTCAATAGGTAGTCTTGCCTTATTCATTTATGTAGACTATGCATTGAGGGGGATAGACCCAGAGAATCCAATCCCTTTGTACAAGCCAGCCACCTAAAGGAAGATTCTTAAGTCCCAGCTACTAATCCTCAGTCCTATTACTGTGGACACAGTCTGTGTCCAAGAGCTTCGCCCAGGCCCTGTAGCTGGACAGTGTTGCAATGGTGTAATTCTGAGCCTCTCCTCATTTTTTTGGTGGCCACAGATGGTAGTTTCCCACTAGATTTCCTGAAACAACCTGTCAGAGGCCAGAATGCTGGGACATTAAATTTTTACCAAGACTAAATACCCAACCAGCTATTTCCTCTGTTTCTCAGCCACACAGGTCTGTGGTCCTCATCTCTCTCGTGAGGCTGTTCCCATAAACAGATCATCATGGCAGTATCTGCACTGAGGCCAGATTTGCTCTCCTCACAGCCCTCTGCCCTGCCCCAATGTTTCTCTTGCATCCGATACCAGACCTCATCCTCAGTATCTTACCTTGCACCATTCCTAAAAGAAAAAGAAAGGGAAAGAACTCAATCAAATACAGCATAAAAAGTACTTCTTAAGTACTAAGGGTTTGTATATTTTCTGTGGAACTTATACTTGTACAAGCAAATGGTCACACATTTCATTATTTGAATTTAGCGTCTATAGAAAACAGAACCAGGAAAAAAAGTGTTGAGACTTTCAAAGTAGGACACATATGTAAAACAAAAATGTGGTGAAAGCACCTATCTCGGCAGATGGCTTGGATTGAAATTTTAAAAGTGGTATGGTGAGACATTCGATATTTTTTTAAGCAATGGAAAGCTGTCTGCTAATGCATTATTAATTGCTCTAAAACCTTTCTCTCACCAAAATAGTCTAAATGGAACAATATTTTCCATATAACTATAGGCAAATGCTTTTTACTAATCACACACAAAGAATATGGTTTTTCTTTCTAAAATAGTAGTTTGGAAATCTTAAATATTAGATTTTCAAAGTCCCTCAAGAGTATTATTTATAATATTTTAGTCACATCATTACATCAGTACAATCACAATAAAAAAGCAGTAAGAATCTCAAGGTGAATCTTCCTTCATCTAATACAATCTTTGAAAATTAAAGAAATTAGAATGGGAATTACATTTTATATAATGCCCATTTGCATTTTGGGGTCTGGGAATTTGGCCTAACGGTAGAGTGCTTGCCTAGCATGCACAAAGACTGAGGTTCTATTCCTCTGTACCACATACATAGAAAAAGCTGAAAATGGTGCTGTAGCTCAGGTGGCAGAGCGCTAGCCTTGAAGAAGGCTCAAGGACAATGTTTAGGCCCTGAGTTCAAGCCCCAGAACTGGCAAAAACAATTAGCACTTTCATGCTAGGTTGTGGGTGACTGCTGTAAGCCACCTCTCCTACAGTAGTTCTTTTTCTGTCCAAATTTTTAACTATGAAAATTGGACAAGCTGAAGTACATCACCTATGAACCTTTGAAACACCCTGTATGCCACTACAGAATGCACCTACAGAGCTTTGCAATTTAAGGTTATTTTGGTTATTTATGTGATGATTTACCTCAGTCATTCTGGCATCCAGTCATAAAGTAGGTTCAACTGTAAATCAACATTCGCTGGGGAAAATGGAGGACATACAATCAATAACTTGCTCAGGAGGAGAATTTGTTAAAGAAGCTGGAGAAGAATAGAAAAAAGCCTAAACCCAAGATCTATCTAAACACAGATCTGTCTTTCCACTTTGCTCCTCTGTGTTGCTACCGTGGGAACTATTTTCATCAGGGCTGTTGTTAGCAGGGCTGTTGTCCATATTGCTAATCACACTGACTATGTATTTTCCAAAGTAGAGGCTTATTCTATCTTGTCTTTAAGGAAGTATATTTGACATGTAGCAAAACACTCAGGCCTCTACTGGGGAACTATAACTTCATTCCACAGGCAGCTTTGGCCTTTCCCACTCAGTATCCACACTGTGTAACATTCATCTTCCACAGATGCATATTATCTCCTAGAAAATATAAGGTATTTTTAGACTCTGCTACATGCCCACACATATCTGAGTACCAAGCAAGAATCCTGTTAGTCTGCCTCTAATTAGGTGTCTGTCTTGTAAAAGTCTCTCCATATATATAATCCGTAATCTTCCCAACGGCTTCACAACACAGATATTTTTGGAGCTCTGGGACTTGCACTTGTACTTTGGGGACCCATAGCTCATAGTGTCTTTGTAGGAATGAAAAAGGCTTTTCTATTTTCAGAAGCATCGTGTCTGTCCTTACAGCAAGGAGATCACTGACTGGTACGTAAATGCCCCTGAGATCCTGATCAGTGAGTATGCATGGCACAAGGATACGGGTTCAGTATTTAGTTCTTTCTTATGCTAAGGAACATCAAAAATCTAATTTTAATGTTGAGGTTTCCAAGTTTAAAGAACTATCTGTTTCATATGAACCTAGATATCTACATATCACCTGTTGATCTATATCATCTATCTGTCTATCCATCATCTATCTAAATTTTGTGCTGATAACCAGCTTGAACACCAATAATGGAGCTCTGATTTACCTTGCTTATTAAGGGACTCAGCCAAATATTTTGATCATTTTTCTCAATATTGTTTTGATATAACCCGGTACTTAACCTTTTTGTCATATATTTATCTTGTCTGCACATCAACCTGAGTCTACTTAAATTAACCTATTCTTAGTAAGTTTGGTTAAATATGATGTCAAATGAATTTATAAAACCAATAAAAATCACACATATATTTAGAATTATAGCTTTTTTTAGAGTCTAGGGCAACTTGTAAAATAGAGAGCGAGTGTCAACTTCAGGGTTTGTAGAAATCTAAAAAAAAAGCTTTCTATAAAGTTCCTCTCTACAATAAAATAATTTTATCAAACAGTCCTTATAAAACTCATGGGCTCCTGTTAAACGTAAGAGTTAATTGCTGAAAATGCAGAACCGTGAGTAGAAAAGTACTTACATTTTATTCATTATAAGTGGATGACCATGAAGATTCTTCCCAGTGTCCCTCACCATCTTATCCTCTTCACACTCACAAATTCTCTTTATGTTCTCGTTAATGAAAAATGCCATTTCTGACTAACTTCCTTCTTCCCACATTGAGGAAATATCAGCAGTATTGTTATTATACGCAATGTCCTGGCCTATGACTCTAGTTATATTGAAAATATATGATGCGTCATCTCTGAAATTCTCTAATATATCATGCTTTGTTGCAAATCACACCAATGCCTGTAAAGCTGCCTTTGTTTCTTGTGCTATCCATGGATGGGTGACTCTCACTGATCTTCTCAAACGTTGTTCTTATGTACTGTCAATAAGGACCTAATATTGTAAGCTTTATCCAGATGAATTAGAAAAATAAAAGCAGAAACTCACTTTCTGGCAATGTTAAATTTACCACTCCAAATTCTATGTGATATAATATAAAACAGCCTCTCACCCTATAGCACAGTCTCTTCACTACTAAGTCTTCACTACTGTTTTCATAGGATGGTTCACCTTACCCCTGTTGTACATACAACCAGAAGAAGAAAAGGTAGACAAAAGAGTCATGAGCAGAATAATACGTGGTTTGTTCATATAAAGGATATCTGTTATTTTCCTGCATGCCTTCAGTGGACCTGAAAAGACATGATGAGTCAGTTGGATGCTTGAAAGGATCGGCAACTGAAAGATGCATTGCACACAAGGAAACGCCTTCCACATCCATGGATGTGGCAGGCTCTACAGCTGCCCCAGGGCGTGGCCCCCAGACTGTGTGAGGTAGAGTGGCCATGAAGAATGTCACTATGGAGCATAGACAAGTGAAGGATGTCTGTGGCTAACTTTGTCGCGCTCAGATGCTTTTTTGTTTGTTTGTTTGTTTGTTTTAACTAAAAGCTGAACCAAGGTGGAAAGAAGAAGGAATTAACATGAGCAAATCAAGCCCCAAACTTTCTCACTGGAGCTTTGGTGATTGTGAGACTCAACTCATGTCATTTCTTTCGTGAGTGAGAACACCCATTCCCCCAAAAAACAAATCCCATTCATTCTGCTGGTCAATGAGGCAATCCACTTGCTGGGCTTGAGCTCAAACTCAGGATCTTAGGTGACTACATCGATGTCAGTCCTGGAGCCCATGAAGGCATTTACTTGACCCTTGGCATAAAGACTGGGAGGAAGCACTAATTTAGGGGACACTTCTGAGGTCTCCAGTCACTGGCTGCTCCCAGGTGACTGAGGAAGAACCCAAACTGCTTGACTACATCTAAAAGAGAATCAGAAGACAGGAGAACGCCTAACCAAATTGGCTGTACTTCAAGTGCCTACAAATTCTTCCTCTCAGGTCTGTGACATGGAGCACTACTGATTGGTACTCTAGGGAGTATCTAGGACATGAAAGGCATCCCAAGTTTGTCCATACAATAATGCTGTAACTGCCTATAGTATGTCCACTAAGCAGTTTCCTGCCTCACAATTTGATATGTCCATGGATGGTAATAGTTGAACATCCTCATACAATACACTCGCTCTCAAAAGTGGATCAGAAGTGCTGCTGTGAGGAATCTGTGATTGCATGACTCACATTTTGCAGCTACACAGCAAGATGTTGAGATGCTCTTCACCAGAATGTCAAAATAACAGTGAGTCATTTGGCAGTCTTTCTCTCGCACCTGAAGTTTTAATACCTCACTTCCTTAGTAATACACGTTATACTTTGGAAGTCTCTCAGCATTATATTTCCATTTTTTGTACTCTAAACTTAAGTAGATCTGCTGCATTAAATTAGAACCTTCTACTGTTAGATATATTTATTGGAATGTTCTTAATATAAAGTTCTGGTTATTTCATGAGATATTACAGTTAGCCCAAAGTATTAACACTTCAAACTACTTAAGCTTTAATTCTTCCAGTAGGTTGTCTTTATTTTCTGAATGATTTATAAGTAATATGTAGTAAATGTCTCTGAAGTATTTTATAAAGTCACTCATGAAAAAGAAGAGCAACTATCAGTTGCTCTAGGTCCACATTGTGTAAGAATTACATAGACAATCATATGAACTCAAAACAATATTGACAGAGATAACATAAAAAATTGTACTTACTTTTCATCTCATTCACACCATTTAAAAAAGTCTAAGAATTGTTACACTTATAAGTCAGTTATATAAACAGTATTTTAAGTAAAAAGAAACTGAATTTTGTCAAGTATCTGAAACAATTATAAAACAAGCACATATGGCTTCTTCTAAGTCATTTTCTTTCTAGCATCTGCGAATGGAATCCAGAGAGTTCACCCCCGGGCAAATATATCTTAATACGAAAATCAACCCAGATATAGTCACATTTTTCTCTAGAGGGCATGGAAAACTTTGTTGCCAAGTTAGAGGATTCATGAAGTCACTGGTATTGTACAATATTTTTTTCTTGATTATTTCTTGAATTAGGAAGGTAAAAAAGTAAAGGAAAGTATTTTCTGTGATTATCCTAATAGATGTTTTGCCATTAATTAGGACACAAACACAAAGACAAAATAATTATTCTATAGCAAATTCTTTTTTTTGCCAGTCCTGAAGCTTGAACTCAGGGCCTAAGCACTGTCCTTGGGCTTTCTTAAAGCCAGCACCCTACCACTTGAGTAACAGTGTCATCTGTGTATGTGGTACCAAGGAATAGAACCCAGGGTGTAATGCATGATAGGCAAGCACTCTACCACTAAGCCACACTCCCAGTTTCTACAAAAAAATTCTTAAAGTATATTGCAAAAATTCCCATATTACCATTGGAATATTTAGTTTGCTTTGTTTTGCTATGCCTCTTTTATGTATCTCAGGCAAACCTGGAACTTCATTTGAAGCCAAGCTAGTTTGGAAATCATGAGCTTTCCACCTCAACTTGCCAAGTGCTACATTAGATGATTATAGGCATATGCCACCATTCCCAACTATTATTTGTTTTTATCTATCTATCAATCTATTTGTGGTACTGGGAATCAAATGTAAAACTTTACTTGAGCAACTAGACAAATGCTCTACCTCAACCCCTAATGGGAGTTTTGTGATACAAATTTGAATCTGAAATATAAAGAATGAGATTATTTTTAAAATATTGACATTATTATCTTGCCAACATTTCTAACAATCCATTATATTTCAGTTAGAGGCCTTTGAGTAAGCATTTCTGGTTTCAAATTCTAATTTTTCAAAAAAAAGCTATATAATTTGGGTAAATATATAATGACAATAATTTTTAGAATATTTTACAATTCAGGATATACTTCCATGCCTATTCTACCACCGATTTTTATATAAAATATTTTGAATATTAGATTAGTGATTCTTTCATTCAATGTGCATTTATTAAAAATATATTTGTGTCCATGGGTAATATACTGAAAAGGGTGAAAAAAAGCCTATGCTTCTAAAGAAAATGAATTGCATCAAATAAACCCAGAAAATGTCAAGTAAACTATAATTCAGATGATAATTCCAAAAAAGGCATATATGTATAAGTAAGTGCCTCTCCCCATCTAATGAAAATGTAAGACTTCAGTGAGAACTTGAATAGAGAGAAGCTCCTTAATAAAGCATTACATAAGCTTCACTCCTGGGCAAAGCCATCAGAAGGGTAAGCAGGTTAGAACAGATGGAGGAAAAAGGGGCCAGGATCAAAACCAGGACCAGGTTTCTTCTGCAGCTGTGGAAAGTGGAGCTGTAACTGGCAAGTGACTTTTCCAGGGTTACTCACCCACCAACCAACATTAGTGTTTGGAGAGTCTCACTCTAAATACACTTTCAAAAGATGGCTTGCATATTAAATGAGGCTGCTAGAATAGAACCTATGACAATCAGCCTTTCATCACCGTAACAATAATTTACCTACAAAGAGAAACACCTTATTCAACTTCATGATTTTAAAGATCCAAGTCCATTATCAAATGGACCCATTAAGCATGAAGGTGCTGGATAAGCAGTGGTTGGGGCTCAGAGTGGAAGAAAATTGCTCATATTAGTCCCAGGAAGAAATAAGAAGAGGTAAGTTTCACAGAGTACCCTTCTTAATAAAGACCTACAACTAGATCTTACCTCCTAAAAATCCAGCTGCCTAACAATAGTACCATGCTATATATAAGCATGTGAAAGACATTTTAGGTTCTAAAAAATATAGTAAAACTTGGAAATATGTTTGTCATCTCAGTAGATCACGCAATGATTTAAGTGAAAATGTTAGTAGTGTGGTACTGATTGAGAGAGAAGCTCTCAAGCTGTGCACTGCTAACACAAAAATTTATTTTTTTATTTCTTCTGATTTTTAAAATATTTATTACTATGATTTGCCATATTTGGTCAAAACTACATACAATAAATTGACAAATAAGGCAGAATTGCAGTATATGTAGGACAACATCTACATATTCCTAAAAATTGGCATGTTCTTGTTATTGATACTTACTGAACATGTACAATATGGCAGAAAACTAGGTACACACTATATATCTTAAAATTATTTTTCTATTGTTAACACTGGAATGTAATAATTAAATTAACCTTCCTAAAACAGCAGGACACAATGAGTAACAGCTGAATTTAAAACAGCTATGTAATATCTCATATATGGGCATTTTAAGATGAATAATCATAAATTAATGAGAAACATGTGAAACCATAAACTCACAATCATTTCATAAGGTAAGGCATTGTATAGCTACCTTATTCAAACAGCTTCCTCATTTATCTTTGTGATTATTGCTCTTAATATACTATGTGAAACTATTTCTTTTTCTTCTTTTCCCCATAAGCTTTATCTCATGTTGTTACTGTATCTGACTTTGGTACTTGATATATTGTATAAACATTTATTTGTGTATTTGAAATAGGGAAAGTAAGGGAAAAACAAGATGAGTGGGAGAGAGTGGAGTGAGAGAAAGTGGGAGGAAAACATAGGAAGGGGTAATAAGGTTAGATATTTCTATAATTATTGCCATCATTATTGTAATTTATATATATTATAAGACTGATATTGTATTTCCTCATAACCATACACCTGGCCCAACAGTGAATGCTACAAAGAGTATGTCCACTTTCTGATGAGTGTAATAACATTTTGTTCCATTTACACAATGTTTCTATGAGTTCTGTTTTGCTTCCTAGGTTATTTCAAAATAGAAGAAGGAATGTTTAGAGTAGTCTAAAATTTAATTACCAGCTATGATTCCTGAAGTTTTTCTATTGTTCCAAAACAAAGAAAATCTGGGTTTATTTTTCTGAATGCCATAGCTACTAAAGTAGATGCATCTGTCATTTTTTATATTTTCAGTTTAACAAAATTGTATTGTGAACTATGAATGTACTAGGGAAAATGACACAGATTTGTTATGCATCCAGAGCTCCATTTTTTTCTCCTTTCCAGATGGTTTTCAATTTTTCTAATGCTCTATTTTTGGCTATGTGCATATTAACAAAACATGAAGAGGTATTCATAAATCAATCTTGTCAGGAGTTTCTTCAGCAGTCACTTAAACATGAGTAAAAAGGTGGGGGAATGTTTTCAAACTTGGCTTGCATCACCCATTCCTTCTTAGACGTTAATGTCAGTGAAAGCACGCAATTATGATTTCTGGTAATTTTAGTAAAAACATACTAAATGCTAATTGCTGTATTGGATCTCCATACCTCTACTACCCCTCTCAAATAAATTAACAAGATCATCCTACTGTGCAAATGTGGACATTGTAACCCGAGTCCAGTAATGCCCTAAAGTCCCTGGCTGCAGGGACAGGACCTATCAGAAACTCAAGCCTCTGACACCAACATCCTTCAATTACTTAAAATATTTTGACTCCATTGTAAAAGGCTTTTTTATAGAGGTTTTTCTTCTTGATGCACCAACTCAAGGAGTTTACGGAGATCAAGATTGTTTTCATGATGGATTTTTATTTCATAACCCAAACTTCTAAAGGACAGTTATATCTTATTCAGGTTTATTTTTACTGCAAATGAGTTGTGAAAGGGAGTAATTCACAGCTGGCACATCTATTAAATGACTGATTAGGAAACTGATAAATAAAGAATGCTCCAATAAAGAACTTATTCATTGTTGGTAAAGGACCTTAAGAAATATTTGTAAACATCTTATTGGACATCTTATAACAACTTAGCACTTATGACTTCATATCCCAGTTATCTATGGAATTTTATGTCATAATACTGACAAAAAAATCACAAGGTAGATTGTACATGGTCCTCAGACACTGAGGAGAACTTCAGCTTACCAGCATCTTTCCCATGACCAAGTAGTAAAATGGGTTGCTAATGATAAACAGGAATCACTAAGCAATATAACAAGCACAATCCAATCTTAATATTGCAAAAGATCTTTGTAAGCCCCCCCCCACCTCCCAATAAAAGAAGTACTGATATTGGCCAAGACAGACAAATGTACAGAAATAGGAAAATACAATGATAATTCTCTATATAGGTATATTCGTGTGATCAGAACAAATTTGTTTTTTCTTTTAACATTCCACTTGGATTTTTAGAAACAAAATATTATGAACTAACCTTAGATACTTGCTGAACTATTTAGATCCAAAAAATGACAGAGAAAGCTATTTCTCCATGGTCTTACAGGACTGCAAGAAACTAGCAGTTTATAAAAGCAACTCCTGATAAATATAGCTGCCTGCATGCATTTCAAAGTTCCTGCATTTAATGAAAAGCTGTCAAGTGAGATGATATTTCTAGGAATAATGCAAATGGCCTACTATAGGAACAGAAAAAAAATAAACAAGTTCAGGACACTTTTCCATCTACAAACAAAAGTATTACATTTACAGGAGCCGTTGGACTGATGAGCTTCTTTCAGGCATGCTCCCTTGCTTTTAAAAGGCACTGAAAGTTTGTTTCAAGAATATCGATGAAGTATGATGCTTAAAAATCAAATATACAATATGCATTTCTCCCTTCACTAACATGGAAGAAGCTCTGTTCCTTAGCGAATTATTATTCAAATCACATAGATGTGATAGGGCAATTCTATTTTTTTTCATTTAAACCACTTGTGTGAACTTGACAGGAAAATAAAAACATGCTCCATTTCATAGGAGGAGGGGCACAAGGAAATCTAGGAGCAAATTTTAATTGTTGTTACAAACAGTAGACTGAAGTATAGGAGTAGAGATTCAGTGGCCCTCTGTTATCTTAATTATGTTAATGTCTATGTAGGATTGATGTTACTACAACAAATAACTGAAGTAATCTCCTTCCTTATCAAGAGCAAGGTTTAGCTGGACACCAGTGGCTCACAACTGTAATTCTAGCTCCTCAGGGGGCTGAGATTGCATGAGTTCAAAACCAGCATCCTCAGGAAAGTGTGCAAGAAACTTTTCTACAATTAATCCATCACCAGGAAATTGTTAGTGGAGCTGTGGTTCAATGTGGTAGAGCACTAACTAGCCTTGAGTGAAAAAGCTCAGGGACAGTGTCCAGGCCCTTAGTTCAAGCTCCATAGCTAACAAAAGGAAAAGAAAAGGAGCAGAAGTTTGACTCAAATTTTGGAGGCTTCAGCCTATGCATGGTCAGGTTTTTTGTGAAACGAGTTGTTTGCCCCCTGGTGGATAGGAAATAAAAAGAAAATGAAAGGGCTGGACTCCAATATCCCACTATTGTAGAAAGAGCTATGTCTTATGAAGTATCCACCTCTACCCAATACTGTTTGGGGCTGGAAGCCAAATCTTTCACACATGCCTCTGAGAGAAATTTTAGACCCATTCAATAGAAGCTTTGCTTTTTAGTTTTAGCATCCTAATACATTGTGGCATGTGTATCACTGAACAGAGCTCAGAAACTGTGGGCTCAATTTGTATTTGGTTCAATAGATTTATGTTTGTCAGAATAGTTTCACATGCAAGACTCACCTCTTAGGTTAAATGAAAAAGGACGGGAATTAACTTCTTGCCCCATTCTAGGTCAGTAGACTTCAGAAACTGGCTATTCGGAGAGTAGGCATGATTTAAAATAGAAAGAGCAGCTCAGGCGGAATGCACAGATTTTCATAAATTTTCTATTTAAAAATCATTATTATGATATAATCGTATGTGAAGTATATTTTTATTTACCAAAGTAAAACCCTTTCTCGAAGCCTGCATGGAGCTTATCTAAAAAGCATCAGGTTTCATATGGGCTTCTGTTTTTCCAGAAAATAAACTCAGTATGAAAAAATAGAGCAACAAAAAACATAACTCTACTCTAAATCAAACAAACATACCAGTTCTACGAGTTACTGAAAATAAGAGATCTCACAGGAGTCCAGAGTTAGAAAGCTTTTCTTTGTAGTTTAACATGAAGCATTTTTCTACTGATAATCAGGACTAAGGAAAAAGTGCTTCTGGGTAGCTGAACTCAAGATTAAATGGATCAGGATCAGATAAAAATTTCAAAATGTTTTTTTCTGTTACATTTGATCCTTCCTCAATACATCTGAATTAAGAAAAAAGGCATATATTAAATGTGCTATTTTTAAAGAAAGGGACAGAAGTAATGATCACAGGGTTGGTAAAAATGTTTACATCAAAATATTTGTGTACATATGCACACATCACATACACACATACCCCACATGTAAGAAAGTAATCTTCTTACTCCATTTCTTCATCAAATATGATAGAACAATGGGATCAGGATTATTTTATCTCTTTGATGAACTAAGACTCCTTGGAACAGTTTTATATCTGTGCCCTTGTTAAATTTTTTTGTTGTGGTGATATGCAGAGGGATTGCTTAGATGTTTGAGGCCCAAGGTTCTATCCATAGCACCACAAAAAGGAAAAGGAGCAATCAAGTTTGAGTTCAGTTGAATTCTTTGTGAACATGGAAATTACATTATATAAATTTTAGCATTCCCATACTTGTTATGATATCTTAGTGCACAGAGTACAACCTGTTCTAATGAACTCTACCAGTCAAGGTAGTTGTGGAAAAGATGTGAAGATTCCACATCATTTTAGTAAGCTAAGATTGTTCTATTTCTCTGCATTCCCTTAAAGTACTACAGAAAGCATGTGTGCAAGACAATTTTCCTCTGAGAAATGACCCAGGTCAGCTTGAGTTTCTTGACAATTCTTGTCAGCTTGGGTTCCCTGACAATTCTTGTCTTTTGTCATATTGCAGATCATTAATTAGTACAATCATGATATTGCTTAGGTAAGGAAAGGTAGAAAGGGAAACCCGTGTGTTTAGTGACCCAGTTCAGAAGGCAAAAATTCTACATACTGTGGGAATATAAACATATATGTAGAATATACAATATCATATAGTATTATATGTATGACGCATATATAACATACATATATATTACATGTGGACATATGTGTACAAATATATGTGCAAATTGTATATATAATATATGTATGTACATGAAGATGTGTGTATATCTGTAAAGCATTATGGTATATATTATAGTATATATAATGTGTACATATAATTGTGCATGGTAAGTATCTATTTCAATATTAATATGTTGTTTGGATTTCTTTTTTTTGCCAGTACTGGGGCTTGAACTCAGGGCGTGGCTACTGTTCTTGGGTTTTTCTCATGGCTAGCACTTTCTGTGTAGGTGGTACCGAGGAATCCAACCCAGGGCTTCATGTATGCTAGGCAAGTGCTCTACCACTAGGCCATACTCAGGGCCTTGTTACTTAGATTTCCAAGATATCATTTGCATACGTTATCGTGGATAGGTATGTTTGCATAGACTCACTTTATGTGATCCAATAGAAACACAATAGAAGCAAACTTAGGTACCACCCGGTTAGTGTTTCTAAAATATTTATAAAAATTCAATATTGTATCTTCAATATTGTATCAGGAAAAACCACACACTTATTTCCTTATGTTTAGAGGGAAATAGAGTACCTGTCAGCAATGGTAAGCATGGGTTACATTTTTAAAAAATATCTAAAAATTAAGAGCTTGTAACTCTTGAAAGTGTTTATTCAAGATAAATGGGTACATCCTGATGAGAAAAGAAAGTGCTATAGCGTCTTAATTTCCCAGCTCATATCCAGATCCTAACCATGGGAGAAATGAAAACTCATGCTCCACTTTTAGAATGAAAGACAGCCTAGCAGTCACTGAAGAAAGGAGACTGGCTTTAAACCCTTTAGAAATCAATTCCTAGATCACTGTCATTAGTTTATCTTTTAGTTTTCTGGAAAATCTCCTTTGCACTGCCTTCTGTTATTTGACTCATAGTTCACAGGATAGTCTTTACTCAGGAGTGGATATGGGGAGCCTAACATTTTTCTGTGTACAACAATGTCTGTCTTTATTTTTCTTGGTATGTAAAACCATACACTTAGGCACCGAAGCATTCATACGTCCTAGAAAGTTAAGTACAGATGGGAATTTTTTCCAACCTACAAAGATTTTCAGATTTTTAGATATGTATGACTGTGTGTGAAGGAAAGAAATACAGAGAAAGAAAATGTTCCTGTGGTTAAATTTGTTGAGCTCAATTTAATATGCCTCTGAAGCCACTAAAGAAAGATCCTGGGAGAGAATATTTCTGAAAGGAGAAAGCCAAAGCAGGTGGCATTTTTACAATGCAAGTACCATCTCCATCTAGACTGCAGAGAACAGGTAATATAAGGGCCACTGGTGCCCACTTATTTTTAGCAATTTAGTCATCACTAGTTGAATCCTTGTCTTTGATCAGAGGGAATATTGTCTCCAATGGTTTGAAGGTCAAAAGGTGAATAATTCTTCTTTCAAAAAATCACATAGAAGGAAATAAACATCTAAATGATAGAAGGGAAATGTTTGAGTAGGCTTCCCTTCTGCAAATCTCCAGCCAAGTTTCAGAACTGAAAGGATCAGTCAGCGTTGAAAAAGTCCACTGCCTCAATTTAACAGGAAGAGGCTGAGAGCAAAGAGAATCATGGAGAAGTTTGGTCAAGATCAATCATCTAAGTCAAGTATTCTGGCTTTCTGGCTGGACGTGTGGTTTAAGCAGTAAAATGCCCGCCTGCCTTGTAGAGTATTTGAAAAGAAAAATGAATTATAAGTTCCACTGCAATTCCAAATCTCATTTTACTTTTTTTTAATATATTTTTATTGTAATTAATAAAAGGGTTACATGATAGTTGCCAGATAGAAGGTGCATTAATTCACATACACTGATACCCTTTCACATGTCTTGGTACCCATTACCCTCCCCCCACCCACCACCCACTCCCCGTATTGGTTTTCCCCCCTTCCCTATCAAGTTTCAGATAAAGAAATACAAATAAATTCAATATATCAGATAACAAAGTGAGATACTATACCAATATGAGATACCCAAGGGACAGCAAAGGAGATGAGAGACAACATAGTACATTAAGGACAACGATCATTCGTTATATGGCTTTTGTTTCAATATCCTGGAGGTCCTTTCAATTAGCTTCATACTATATGGCCTTATGTATCAAGGTTTTGCTCTATTGCAGATCTCTGCTAGTAGAGCCCAAAGTTTCTACTGAGTATGACAAATGAGGGAAACGATTGAGCCTAAGTTCCTTTGAGTCTGGCTTACTTCACTTAATATGATTTTTTCCTAAGTCTTTCCATTTCCTAACAAATGGGTCGATGTCAATCTTTCTGACAGCAGCATAGAATTCCATTGTGTACAAATACCACAACTTGTTGATCCACTCATCAACTGCAGGACATCTAGGTTGGTTCCATATCCTTGCTATGGTGAATAATGCTGCAATGAACATTGTTGTGCTAGTGGATTTAGTATGCCCTAGATTCTGGATGGTTGGGTAAATGCCAAGTAGTGGAATTGCTGGGTCATAGGGGAGTTCTATGTTTAGCCTTTGAGGCACTGCCATATTGCTTTCCATAGTGGTTGAACTAGTTTTCACTCCCACCAACAGTGTAGTAGTGATCCCTCCTGGCCACATCCCCTCCAGCATCTGTTATTATTCATTTTCCTGATCCTGGCCATTCTAACTGGAGTGAGGTGGAATCTTAGAGTTGTTTTGATTTGCATTTCTTTTATGACCAGAGATGTTGAGCATTTCTTCATGTGTCTATATGCCATTTTTGTTTCTTCTTCAGAGAAGACTCTCTTTAAGTCTTTGGCCCATTTATAATGGGATGGTTGTTACTTTGGAGCTTAGTTTTGGAGTGATTCAATTTTTTGAGTTGTTGATATATTTTAGATATGAGGCCCTTGTCTGTTGTTTGGTTGGTGAAGATCTTCTCCCACTCTGTAGGCTTCCTAATTAATTTACTAGCTATGTCCTTTGCCATACAAAAGCTCTGCAGTTTAATGCAGTCCCACTTATCCAGCCTTTCTCTGATTTGTTGTGATTCTTGGTCCTTATTAAGGAAGTTTCAACCTGTGCCAAGGAGACCTAGTGTATCTCCTATTCCTTCTTGTAAAGTTTTCAGTGTGTCAGCTTTTACCTCTAGGTCTTTGATCCATTTGGAGTTAATTCTAGTGCAAGATGACAAAGAAGGATCCAACTTTAGTTTTTCTGCAGGTGCTTAGCCAGTTCTGCCAGCACAACTTGTTGAAGAGGCTGTCTTTCTTCCATTCTATATTTTGGCTCCCTTGTCAAAGATTAGGGGGCCAGAGGTCTGTGGTTTAATATCTGGGTTCTCAGTTCTATTCCATTGGTTTTCAGGCCTGTTCCTGTGCCAGTACCAAGCTGTTTTGAGAATTATAGCTCTGTAATAGAGTCTAAAGTTTGGAATTGAAATTCCTCCAGCGCTGTTCTTTCTGCCAGGAAGTGTTTTTGCTATACGGGGTCTTTTATTATTCCATATGAAATTTTGAATTGCCTCTTCTATTTCTTTAAAGAATGCCATTGGAATATTGATGGGTATTGCGTTGAATTTGTAGATAGCCCTTGGCAAGATTGTCATTTTTACAATGTTGATTCTTCCAATCCAGGAGCATGAGAGGTTTTTCCATTTCCTTAGTTCTGCTTTAATTTCCTTTTTTAGGGTTTTAAAGTTTTCATCAAAAAGGTCCTTTACATTCTTAGTTAAGCTAATTCCTAGGTACTTTATTTTCTTTGAGGCTATTGTAAAAGGAGTTTCTTTCCTGATTATTGCCTCGTTCCTCTCACTGTTGGCGCAGAGGAAGGCAGTTGATTTTTGAGGGTTAATTTTATAGCCTGCTACTCTTCCAAAGTTTTGAATCAGCTAAAGGAGCTTGGGAGTAGAGTCTATAGGATTCTTTAAATACAGAATCATGTCATCTGCAAAGAGGGATAGTTTTACTTCCTTTTTCCCTACTTGGACCCCCTTTATGCTTGCTTCTTGCCTTATTGCATTGGCTAGGAATTCTAGTACTATGTTAAAGAGTAGTGGAGAGGGTGGGCATCTTTGTCTCATTCCTGATTTTAGAGGGAATGGCTTTAGATTTTCACAATCAAGTGTAATACTAGCAGTGGGTTTCTCATACACAGCTTTTATTATATTGAGGAATGTTCCATGGATTCCTAGTTTCTCCAAAGCTTTTAACATAAAGGGGTGTTGAATCTTGTCAAATGCCTTTTCTGCGTCTATTGAGACAATCATGTGATTTTTGTCCTTGCTCCTGTTGATGTGCTGAATTATATTAATTGATTTGTGTATGCTGAACCAGCTTTGCCTCCCTGTGATGAATCCTGTTTGATCATCGTGTATAATTTTTTTTGATGAGTTGTTGTAGATAGTTGGCCAGTATTTTGTTGAGAAGTTTTGCATCGATGTTCATCAAAGAAATAGGTCTATAGTTCTCTTTCTTTGATGAATCTCTGTCTGGTTTGCGGATAAGGGTTATACTGGCTTCCTTGAATGAGTTTGGTAAAGAACCTTCATTTTCAATTTCGTTGAAGAGCTTGAGGAGTATTGGTGTGAGCTCTGCTTTGAAGACCTTATAGAATTCATCTGTCAATCCAACTGGCCCTGGGCTTTTCTTAGGGGGAAGTTCTCTAATTGCCATTTCTATTTCAGAGCTTGAAATAGGCCTGTTGAGTTGGCTTAGTTCTTCTTGGTTCAGTGTGGGTATGTTAATATTGGCTAGGAATTCATCCATTTCATCTAGATTCTCAAATTTGTTGGCATAAAGGTTTGAGAAGTATTCCCTCATGATATTCTGGATCTTGGTAATTTCTGTCGTGATATTACCATTTTTGTCTGTGATTTTGTTTACTTTGATACACTCTCTTCTTTTTTTGGTAAGATTTGCTAAGGGTTTGTCAATTTTGTTAATTCTTTCAAAGAACCAACTCCTTGTTTTGTTGATTCTTTCTATAGTTTTTTTGGATTCCAAATCATTTAATTCTGCTTTGATTTTAATAATTTGCTTTCTTCCACTGGGATTAGGGTTGGTTTGTTGCTCTTTTTCCAGGAGCTTAAGGTGAGACATTAACTTGTTAGTTTGCGATTTTTCCAACTTGTTGTTGTAGGCACTCAGCTCTATAAATTTTCCTCTGAGTACTGCCTTTGCTGTGTCCCAAAGGAGTTGGTATTTTGTGTGCTCCTTATTGTTAAATTTCATAAACTATTGGATTTCTGTTCTGATCTCTTTGATGACCCATTGGTGATTCAACAATGTGTTGTTCAGTCTCCATGAGTTACTGGGTTTTCGTTGCTGGAGATGTGTGTTCAGTTCCAATTTGATGCCTTTGTGGTCTGAGAGTGTGCATGGAATAATTTCAGTATTTCTGAATCTGTCCAGGTTTGTTTTATGGCCTAAGATGTGGTCTATTTTGGAAAATGTTCCATGTGCTGCTGAGAAAAACGTATATTGTGTTGTTGCTGGGTGAAATATTCTGCAGATGTCTGTTAGATCTAGTTGGTCTATATAGTTGTTCAGTTCTAAGGTTTCTCTGTTGAGTTTTTGCCTTGTTGGTCTGTCCATAGGTGAGAGTGGTGTGTTAAAGTCACCAACAATCACTGTGTTTCAATCTATGTATGGTTTCAGTGCAAGTAAAGTTTGCTTGATGAAGTTCGGAGCTCCGGGATTGGGTGTGTAAATATTTAGGATCGTTATGTCTTCCTGGAGGAAAGATCCCTTTAGTAGTATGTAGTAACCTTGTCTTTTCTCACTAATTTTAGTTTGAAGTCTATTTTATCTGATATGAGGATGTCAACTCCAGCCTGTTTATGGGGGCCGTTAGCTTGATAGAGTTTATACCAACCTTTCACTTTCAAAAGATGATTGTTTTTTTGGGTAAGATGTGTCTCTTTTTTTTTGCCAGTCCTGGGCTTGAGTTTAGGGCCTGAGCTCTGTCCTTGGATTTTTCTCAAGGCTAGAGCTCTACCACTTGAGCCTCAGCACCACTTCCGGCTTTTTTCTATGTATGTGTACCGAGGAATCGAACCCGGATCTTCATGCATGCTAGGCAAGCACTTTAACCACTAGGCCAAACTCCCAACCAAGATGTGTCTCTTGAAGACAGCAGAACGATGGCTCTTGCTTTTTGATCCAACTAGACAGCCTATGCCGTTTAATTGGAGAGTTAAGTCCATTGATATTGAGAGTTAGGATTGAGAGATATTTATTAGTTCCTACCATTTTTAAAAGCTTTTATTAGGGCCTGTGTCTTGACAGTTCTTGTGGTCCTTAGATGGTATCCTGTTTAGGTGCCATTTCTTTCCCTATATTGCATTTAATTTGGTTTTCTTTGTATAGAACCTCTTTGAGAATTCTCTGTAGTGTTGGTTTTGTTGCGACATATTGTTTCAGCTTTTCCCTGGAATGGAATGTTTTTATTGTTCCCTCAGTTATGAATGAGAGCTTAGCTGGGTACAGTATTCTTGGTTGGTAGTTATTTGACTTAAGGGCATGACATATATGCTTCCAGTCACTTCTTGCTTGCATGGTCTCTGCTGAGAAATCTGGGGTTATTCTGATTGGTTTGCCTTTATAGGTTACTGATCCCTTTCCCTGGCTGCCTTTAGGATCTTTTCTTTGGTTTCTATTGATCCAGTTCGGATTACGATGTGGCAGTGGGATGTTCTTTTCTGGTCAGGTCTGTTTGGGGTTCTAAAAGCTTCTTGTATCTGGATGGGCCTGCCTTCTGGATATTTGGGAAATTCTCTGAGATGATTCCCTGAAGTATATTTCCAATACCATTGACCTCTTTCTCCACGCCCTCCTCAATACCAATTAGCCTTAAATTAGGCTTCCTAATTGTATCTTGGACCTCCTGAAGCGCTCTCTCATATTTCCTAGATTTGGATTGACTCATTTTCTGTTCTTTCTCTATAATAACTAAATTATCTTCAGCCCCAGAAATTCTCTCTTCTGCATTGTCTAACCTGCTATCAAAGCTATCTACTTTATTTTTCATCTCCCTTGCTACTAATTGCTCATTTTTGATGCCTTGCTTCTCTTGTTTTAGATCATGTATGGATTTCTTTAGCTCCTTGATTTCCATTTGACTGGTTAGCTCAGTAGCTTTATTTTCTTTGGACATTTGCTGGAGTTTGGTCACTATTTTATTTGTTGATTCTATGAATTCATCCATCTTTCTTTCAAAAACCTTTATTATGGCCTCCTTTATGGCTTCTTCTTTTTCACTTATCACCTTGTTAATGGTTTCCTCTTGTTTAGCTATGGCTTCCTCCATTATCTCTTTCTTTATATTTTCACATTTTTCATTAATGATGTTTATCAATTGCATTTGTGTAGCACTTGGGAGACTCTCCTCTAGGTTTGTCAGTGACTGTTCCATTGTCTGTTTACATTGGGTGGGGGATGTTGTTTCTTGATTTGACATTTTTCTTGAGTTTCTTGTTCTGCCAATTTGAAAATGGGAGCAAGATTAATACTAAACACGATTATAGTTTTTCAGATATAACCAACCTAGACCTCTGTAGCTGGCAGATACTAGATGTTCACAAGTTTTGATTGGTGTTATCCCTCTTTCTTTTTGTGCACTTACAGACCAGTCTAATACCACCACTGATAAGCGATTTATACCCAAAACAATAAGCCTCTCAATCCAATCTCTATTGTCTTTAAATCCCTCTGAGCTTAGAGAATAATTAAACACCTAGATGTACAGTATTGCTCAACAGCCATCAAGTGTAGATCCGTGCAGTATAAGGGTTGAAAGATGAACAGAAGTCCAGAGATAGAAAAATAGAATGAGAGAGGTCAGGGGAGGTACAAGAGGATTAACGCAGGAGTGTAAGAATATTGTAGTAATGAAGAAAATGTATAGCGTAAGGATAACTGACCTAAGTTGGTAAGTAGGTAGCGTATTTGAGTACAAAGTTTGGAAAGTATTAGAAAAAAACTTATGTGTTGCTGCATGACTAGCTCTTAGCCCAGCCAGTGGCCTCACAGTGGACCATGGGATGGATCTGCGAGCTTCAGTCTGATTGAGCTAGGCAGATGTTTTCCTGTGCTGCTTCCAGGGTCGGCCCCCAGCCAAGGGTCTGGAGATTGAGAGTTTCCAGGGGCTCTCAGCAGGACCAGCAGGAGACCCCTCTGTTCCCAGAGGCGGGGCCCAGCTGAGGACGTGGGCTCCAAGGGCGGAGCCTAGTCTTTTTGATTCTCAGAAGGCGAGCTTGGCTACTGGTCAGCCCTTCAGAACCCTGCTGTGTTTCCACTGCTTTGTCAGAGAGTCTGTGATTGTGGGGGGGACCCTCAGTGCTGTCTTGCTCAGGGTTCCCAGCTGGAGGATGCCCTGCTCAATAATTGAGGGGGTGCAGATGCTGGCTCCTATTTTCCCGCACACCCTACCCGCTGTTTCAAGGCAGGGTCCCAGCGCCCTCCACTCTCCAGATCCAGTGGCCTGAGAGAGGAGCCTGGTGGGCGGGTGGGAGTTGGGACAGCTCCGCCTCCCCTGGTGGGGTGCTGAGTCTTAGGGTCCGCCCGCTTGTCAGTCTCCAGTCAGAGGGCTGGGGGTTGAGCCTGTTGGGCGGGTGGGAGTTGGGACAGCTCCGCCTCCCTTGGTGGGGTGCTGGGTCTTAGGTAGCCTGCCTGTCAATCTCCAGTCAATGGCCTGAGGGGGGGGGGGCGCTGTTGAGGGAAGTGACAGGATTGTAAATTTCTTGCCCCCCTGCTCCCACCAGTCTTTCTCGGGCGGGGTGTTGGGGTCTGAGTTAAGTTCTATTGCTTGGCACCGCTCTGCTTTCCCTATGTGTTTGGGGACGCGCTGTATTACTCACGCCTCTTCGTCCGTCTGCGGGTGCTCCATGGTGGTGGGGAGTCTTTCACTCCCCTCGGGTCTCCGTGGCCACCTGTGTTCCGCATCTGGGTTCTGCTGCTTGCTGTTCTGGTTCCGTGTCTGGGTTCCGCTGCTTCCGCCGCTCGTTGGCGCTGATTTCTGCAGCAGTGGGGCTGCCCGACCGGGTGCCCTCTGCCTGACGCCGCTTTTCGCGGCTTTCCGGGGCTTTTGTGGCTTGGAGAAAGGTGGGTGTGAGCTTTATCTGGATTTCTTTTCCGGTTTGAGTCCTTCTCCATTGCTTCTTGAGTTTGTTGTTGTGGATTTCTTAAGATAATTGGCTCGTGTGACTCCCTGGTTCTCTCTCTTTGTGAGAGAGAGCTAGGCAGCGTCCCTATTGTCTCGGCGCCATTTTCTCTCTGTGTCTCATTTTACTTTTATGCCACATGTTTATTATTCATGTTAATTTAAATTCCAGTTGAATTAACAAGTAATGAGCTATATACATGCTTTAATAGACTGTAAATATGTTAAAATTAGAAAAAACTATATCTAAATGAGAAATAGTATCCAATGGAAAATGCAAAAATTAATGAATATCATTTTGTTCACAAAATAGAAACCTATTACATCAAATATTATTTTAAAATCTCAGGAGGTCATCCTACTTTTAATTTCTTTGTTTTCCTTAATAATAATATCTATATTCCTCAGGTCACATGGAAGTATATAAGTTCTTGAATTGGCATATGAGTTTTGCATGTCAATAAGTCCATACATATCAGATTGACAATGTGGTCCCAAATAACATAACTTATTTCATCCATGACAATGCAATAAAGATCTTTATTGCTTCATATTTAGTGATACTGCTGTCTCTTTTCTCTTTAAAACATGTTAGTGTGACCTTCATTTAATTTTACTTATTTGTCATAGTTAATGACATTGATGATAAATTTAGGTGCTAAACTTTCCATAGTTTTACAACCTATTTGTTGTTCTAAATATAGGAATATGTGTGTAAATGTGTCAGTAAATTTTGAAAATATATCTTAAATCTTGGCATGAGTTATGATTTAACAGCAATGTCGTTAAATGTATGGTAGTAGTTAAGAATAAAAGGTTGGTTTGGCAAGGAACTAGTGGCTTGTGGGCTGGAATATGAGGATCACAGTTCAACGTTGCCCATGTGGTTTTTGTTTTGTTTTGTTTTTTTAAATCCTGGGCCTTGAGCTCAGGGTGGGGCCCAGGCTTCAGACTTTCTCTTAGGCTAGAATTCTACCACTTTAGCCACAGTGTCGTTTTTGGCTTTTTCTATGAACATGGTACTGATGAATTGAACCCAGGGTGTCCTGCATTCTAGGCAAGCACTCTACCACTGGGCCATGCTCCCAGCCCAGTTCATGAGATTTTTATCTCTGATTAACTACCGCCCCCTCCCCCCCAAGAAGTGAAGCTGTGGCTCAAAAGGGAGAGCACTACCAATAAGCCAGAAAAAGCTCAGGGACAGCATCCAGGCTGGATTTAAGCTCCAGGAACAGGGGGAAAAACTGCTTCATAGCAGTAAAATGTTCCTGAAATTTAAATGTGGAATTTTAATTTTTTATTGAATGAGAATATACCTAAATAAAGTACACTCAGATCTGTTCTTGCCTCATCTATATGCACTATTTCTTAGAAAAAGTTTGGTAAAATTTAAGGTAAAACCTCATTATGCCTGAACAGCAGAAGAGTTACTTATCCTGGCAGAATGTTACAATAGTCTGAACCTTTATCTTCCAAAGGAATTGGGTGTGAAAATTCAAATACACCATCATTTAATTTCAGCATTTCAAGGCCTAAATGGACAATTATAATTTTGACCAAGTGATTATATTTCCCTTCAGTTTCTCTCTGATGGAAATTTTATTAACTATCTTCATAGACTACAAATTATATTTCATAAAGTAGCCCCATATCTTTTCTTAGCTATTTATTTAAAATTCCAGCTAGACAGAAATGCATTAGGATACAATTGGGTAGTGGAAAATTGGTGCTTTTATTCCAATTTTTTTGACATCAAGTCAGGTGGTTGAACCAAATGATTAACTATTTAAAATGTGAGAAAGATTGGGTCTTTGGAATTAAACTATATTTTAAGGATATCATTTGCATAATGCTCTCTTCCTAACTCATCATGAATCATTTTTTAATATATTTCAAAACTGGTTGAGTGCACAGCACTATCATGAATACCTGAAACTAGCTCACTACAAGCATAAAATACATTCTCCATAGTATATGACATACTAAATGCTGGCCCTGTAGATGCTTCAAGACATGCATTAACATACAACAGAGAGAGCTATTTGGGAAGCATGAGCAGTGTCATAGGCAGACACTATAAATATCTAAAGTATTTGCCATTTATTCAGTAAGTGTTTATCGCTGTAATCACGTTCACTGTATGCAGCATCCTGTTAAGCACTGGAATGGACAGAGAAGAGAATGCAGAATGTAATGGAGACAAATTGAAGTCAGTGAAAGAAAATGAGACTCTCTGCTCTTAGGCTTAAGTAAGAAAGTGACACACACCTGAGGCCAAAGGAGGACGTGCATCAGTGTAGCTAACAGAGGCTCAATATCGATGTGCAGATGATTATCTAAAATAATATTCTATGGAGTGAACTCCAAGAAATGGAAACAAAAGACATTTTAGTCAACTTTATTGCCCCTCTGAATATTACCACTACAATAACAATTAAAAAATAAAATGGTCACTAGCAAAGAGAAAATTATATTCATTGTTTTCCTTCCACTAACCACCTCTCAGTAGTATAAGCATCAAAATCATCAAGAAACATAAATGGCACACTGCACACTATATTTTTTTCAGTGTAAGAAAATTTATTTACAAAATATATAAGCTTATTTGCTTGAAATTGCCTAAAAAATTATCTCAAAATCTGAGAATACAAAAATGTTCTTCTACCAGACAATGAGGATGGGATGACAGCAAAGAATCTCTGGAAATCAGATGATGGAAGGACAGTCATAGCTATGTGAAGGAATTGGCTTGTGTCGAGGAGCGACAGAACAGATGCTGACACCTGGAGACAAATTTTGTTTTCTCCAGGGACACCTCAGTTCTGCATTTACAAGCTTGCAACTAATTAAATGAGGCCAATTCACATTAATGAGCATCATCCCCAGTTGAAGAGTCAACAGACTGTAGATGTTAACCACTTCTATGAAATACTTTGAAATAAACCATTTAGTGAGCATGGGAGACTCGCCAGATGATCTATAAAACTAACCATTGCAAAAATCTATAAGCATCCCACTCAATCTAGGATTTTATGATTATAATTTGAAAAGCCAAAAAAAAGAAGAAAAAAATCTTGGAGTGAAGACTTTGCTTTTCATCTGTAAATAACCTGTCCAGAAGTAGATGCTTCCATGCCTACTGCACCACATTCTAGGTGATGATCATCTTTCTGGATTATTGCAACTCATAGTATTTATGTTTGCTTGTTTGTTTGTTTTGCCAGTCCTGGGCTTGAGCTCAGGGTCTGAGCACTCTCCTTGGACTCTCTCAAGGCTAGAGCTCTACTACTTGAGCCCCAGCACTTTTGGCTTTTTTCTATGTATGTGATACCGAGGAATCAAACCCGGGTCTTTGTGCATGCTAGGCAACCACTCTAGCACTAGGCCAAACTCCTGGCCCTACTCATAGTATTTAGAAACCTTAATTCAACTGAGAGGAAGATTATCAAAAGAAGTTCAACTCCCATCTATAATTCTATTCTTCCCTCTAATCTTACTGAGGCTGACATGTGAAGGGACAACAGTCAATCTTGACAAAATAATGAATTTCTATAAAACTGAGCTTTCAGTATGTGAATATAAAACTTACTCAAAGTGAGTTCTAAGGGATTTCTTCTAGATAATAAATTAAAGAATACCATCTCTTTCTAAATCTACAATTAAAATGAAGTATGATTCTTTAGGTGCTTTGGCTGTCTGCATAAAGCAAGTTGAGGCATAGTGAATAGGAAGACCTGAGAGGATAAGGCCACTGGTAAACTCTGGAGTGGGCTAGATCTAAGGTCATTAGTCTCATAAACCACATATAGGGTTAGGTGAAAGACAAGGAGAGCTGGGTCTATGTTAATGACATTTATTTTCCTGTGGTTGATATGGCCTATGAATAGGCTCAGGAAAGGTTTCTGAGCATTTGTATTTATGATTTCTTCTTTCTAATTATGATGATCAGTCTTAAGTACAAACTTGGCTGGGCTAAATGACTCTGTTTTAACATTATTTCTGGATATGTCTTGACGGGTGTTTTTTTGGGAGATAATGACATTTGCCTTACTAAGCTAAGTGAAGAAGCTCACTCAATCTATCAGTAAGTATGGACATCAACCAATGGATTCAGGAAAATGATAGACTCAAAAAGGAAATTTAAATTAAACAACAACCACAAAAAAATAGTGGTAAACTTTTGTTTTCTAGGTTCAAATGTTCAGGATTGGGGAAAAAATGACACCATAACTGTTTCTCATTCCTTCAGATTATGATGAAACTTTATCACTGGATTTTCTGGGTCTCGAACCATCTCATGGCAGATAATAGAACTTGACCTATACAATATATTGTTATAGTTCAACTATATAATGGGCAAGGGATTAAGCATCTGGATACTTTTAAATTTTTTTCAATTTTAGTTGAAGTGAGTGACATCTCTAACATTCTTCTAGTTTTATGTTTAAATGGGGATTGACAGTAATATTTCTATAGATTATGAGCACAATCTGCCCCTATTAAAAGCTATTCCACCCTAGTGCCAGTAGCTCACACCTATAATCCTACCTTCACAGGAGGCTGAGATCTCAGGACCATGGTTCAAAGCCAGCCTGCACTTTTATTGTTATTATAAAGGTTATGTATGGAGGAATTACAGTTACATAAGTCAAATAAACTACATTTCTTTTAAAAAATTAGTCCATCATATTCTTATTTCCAATTAACTAACCAAAAAACCCAGAAGTGAAGTGGCAGTCAAGTCGTAGAAAGACAGTCTTGAGGGGAAAAAAAACCCTCAGAAACAGTGCCCAGGCCTAAAGTTCAAGCCCCAGGTCGAGGATCAGGAGAAAAGTTCTTCTATTTATTCTGAAACTGAACTGAGATTATTATCAATAAGGATTCCTAGTATTATTTGCCATACCAATCTCTTTGTACCTCTCTCATTTTCCATTTCACTAAGTTCAAAGGATGCTAAGTAGCTTACATTTTCTTATATTCACACACTCTCATCTTTAAATTTATTCACACTACACCTTAAAAAGACCAAATTAAAACTTTACAACAAAGAAAGGTAACACATAATAGTGAAATGAAAGTACCTGAGTATGTATCCATCCCTTGAACTCAACCTTCAGAAAAGTGAATTCCCAGTGCAAAAGGGTTACCATGTTGAAAGAGCCTTCCCAAAGCTAGCCCACAGCTAGTGGGTTAGAAGACATTTTCGAAAAGTGACTATTCCTATAGCAATTGTACCTACTTGACATGACCTATAATTGCTTTCTTCGTGAAATGATAGAAATTAAATAGGAGATAAATAGAGAAATGTTATCAGTGATTGTGTGGATCCTTGGAGAGTGAATAGGAACAGGACCCTAGGCTTAGAGGGAAAAATACTTCCTTCTAGACTGGGAGCAGGCACAGGGAGAGGTGAGGTTGCCTTCCTTGAATGATGAGGAAAAAGTCCAGGCACTGAACAGGGAAATGTAGTCTTCTCATCAGTGCAAAACCTAAAAATTGCCCCTGGTCTAAAGAACTCATAGACACAGCCTCAGGCAGAGAAACAGATATCTCAGATTAGAGAGGGTGGAAGGTAGAGATCTAAAAATTCCACTGTAATGATGAGGAATAAAGTCAAAATATAATTTGTACAAGATCTGAGAATACGATAAAGTTCTCAGTGACCAACTGGGACCTTCGCTTCTACCAGTTCTCAATTGTAATTTTCACTAAAGCGCTTTCTAAAGCCTCAATGAAAGACTAGTGGAGTTCTTTTTTTGGAAGAGGAAAGGGAAAATAAACAATTTTTACATTTTACAACAGAGTACTAGGGGCCTGGAGTTTGGCCTAGTGGTATAGTGCTCGCCTAACGTGCACAAATACCCAGGTTTTATTCCTTGCTATCACATACATTGAAAAAGCTCGAAGTAGTGCTGTGGCTCAAGGGGCAGAGTACTAGCCTTAAGAAAGCCCAAGGACAGAGCTCAGGTTCTGAGTTTCAAATCCCAGGACTGGAAAAAAATGGATTAAATCCAAAGGATTGTACTAACTACAAAAATAGATATATATGAAGGCTATAGTAACTTGTCAGTATCTCTTTTACTCATCCTATATGTGTATAGTCAACACTTAAGATAACTGTTACAAAGCTACTATTACTCTAATGCTACTTAGGATCTGAAGAGCAAAGAAGTTAAGTCATTTGTAATGTGATGAGCAAAAGAAGGCCAGAATATGGATTTAGAATCATCTTATACAAATTCTGTACACTTCATTACTATGTATACTTCACACTTCGAATAACAATTTCCACACACACGCTTTTCAGTCCTGAAATTCTATTATTCAGGACAGATTTACTTATAACAAAGTATCAGTGCCTAATGTAGGAATAGCATTGCTCAGATATATCACAGTCCAGTGTGTGTGAGTGGGTGTGTGGGTGTGTGTGCACGCATGCATTTATGGATGGCATAATGCATGAGTGCTTGGGTGTGAATGTGTGAACATGTATGAAGGGAAGAGAAAGGAATGTAAGTAGTAGCCTTCTTCAAAATATTGCCCAAGTCCTGGGAGAAAGCTAGAAGAGTTCCTAAGAAGAAAGGGACAAAAAGATGGCAATCTCAAGATGGAGAGGATGATGTTGCACAAAAGACTGGTTTTGGTTCCCATCAGCCCATTTGGAAAGAGTAACTGATTTTTTTTACTCCTAGATGGAATCCTTCCTTCCATACTCGATGTCCAGTCTGTACAAAAAGAATTAGGTAGTGGAGTTGTGTAAATATTTCATTCAGAGGAGGACATATACCAGTTCCCCCCCAACAGTAGGTCAGCCCTACACTTCTAAGTAATTCCAGGTGTCTGAGGAGGCAGGGAGCCCAGATGTGGGAGATACAGGTCTGTCACAGAGAAACAAGGCTGCATAGCAAATTAGAAGAAATCTTGAATTGTTACTTCAGCATTGTTATTCACTGAAATTTCCTCTTTTATTAGAGAGGAAAAGAGAAAAAGAGAGAAATCCATTTCATGCTTGTCTACTTTGTTAAATCTTGGAATTGGTTTAAAATGACAATGATCACAAGGAAACTAAAAAGCATTTGATGTTGATAATCAGAGGCTGGCATTTGCCCAGATGCTAACATAATCTAATTCTAGTTCGTGATCATAATCTGTGCCATTTCTCTTCTTGGAGAATGAGAACTCATTTCCTGCAAACTGTTCTTATCCTGATAAAAACAAAATATTAGGCATTTTATCTAAACAACAGCAAAAATCACCCCACTATCTCCTATATTACTACACATGATATTAAGACATATATCATGAAACATTAGAGAAAAATGAATCCTTCTCATGGTTGCTATAACTTCTGATTGCCAGTGTCTTAGCAAGCACTCAAAAAATGATGGCTTTACCTGGAGTGTTGCCTATAGACCCCCCACAGTACAAACAGGATGATTTGAAAATGGAGATAAATGTAAGCTTTATTACATTTCATAAATGTTAAATCATAATAAAACTCTCATTCACAAAATTTATATTCATATTCAACAATATAAGGAAAGTATCTTGCTGTTTATGATTGCTATATTGTAATAAATGAGC
Source organism: Megascapheus bottae (assembly GCF_031878675.1). NCBI lineage: Eukaryota > Metazoa > Chordata > Mammalia > Rodentia > Geomyidae > Megascapheus > Megascapheus bottae. The sequence continues at coordinate 57,187,082 of NC_143511.1, forward strand.
CATCCAAAATTCTCTTATTCGTAAAACTGTGTTCAGAGTTAATGGCATCATTAGAAAGATCACTGTAATGTACTAATTATGAGTAACTTTTTCAAATTTAAACCTGAGAAAAATAAAAGTTTATAAATTGTTGAAAAAAAGACACTAAAGTCCACCAAAACAAGCAAGAATTGAATTCAGCAACAAAGGATACTTCTCTGTTGTAGTATTTTGTGGGTGGTAAGCAGAGTATGCAAATAACAGCATCCCTGGGATAGATGGCATTGATTCTTTTCATTATTCTTCCTCAATATGGTAGCATGGGAAATTATGTTATGTTTTGGCCTTTTAAAGATTTGTTACACATATATACAGTGTGCTGAATAAACAATGGCACAATTGTTTAAAAATAAGTTTCACTGATTTCCATTTTCTGGCTTTGTCACCTTTGAAAAATGAATGGATCTCTCCGAAGCTCAATCTATCTATCTGCAAAAGTGGGACTAAGAAGAGCCACTAATGTAAAGTTAGTGTGGGTCTTAATAAGTAATACATCAAAGCCCTTGTAATAGGACAGGGCATGTTTAATGACCTCAATATCATTGTTATGAGAAATCATCGAGCTAAAACATTACACCTATCTCTCTGTCTTCACCTTTCACACATTCCCTCTATTTTTCTGTCAGCAGTAGAATGATCTTATGCAAGGCAATAAATGGCATGCATAATGATATTCTCAAACAATACCAAATCTGAAATTGTTAGAAGAACAACTGAATTAGATGCAAAAGTCTCAGAACTCTGAGTCCAAAGTAACAAAATGTAATTCTGCCAAGAAGAATGCAAACTAATGTCTTCAGGGATGCATAAATAGTAATAGATATTCAATGAGCAGAGAAGACAGAAAATATTGTTGCTGAATGATTCCAGGAAGTGTTAATGGGAAACAAATTAAATGTGAATTTATATTAAAACATAAGAGTGACAAAGAATAATGTGAAATGCTAAAGGCTTAATAATAGCAAAGTACTTGTTTCACTTTGGAAACAACTATTGGATGCATGATTATGTGATTATGTATGGTCACATCTGTTTTCTGAGACAAATATCCATATAGAAATCCCCTGAGCTGGATTCTTTGAGTAGGGGAGGGTGAGAGGTGTTGTTAGAAGACAGGGTCCTCATTGACTAATATTTTCACTGGAAAGATAGCAAGAAACTTTTGTTGAAAGAGAAAGGGTTATGGAAGAGATCGACAATGTGCTGAAGGGAAAGAAAATTCAGGATGACTCATGCAAAGAAACATACTTGACAAGACTACCTAGCTCTCCAAGAGAAGAAATACTGTATATGTTTATAATTTGTTGGAAATATCCAGAGACTTTGCCAGGAAAATGGTCTCTAAAACACTTTATAGGCTACACAAACCATGAAAACACAAAGAAAATCGTATATCTCCTGATGAGTTATTTTATGATGCTAGGCTTGGTCTTTTTAGACATGTCAGTACTGGAATTCTGAGAAGTAATGGTTGATTAACAAGTAAGAAAAGCTGACTTTGCTTTCTTCACAAACCTTACGGAAGTGTTATCATTTCATTATTTTGTATTGTTTTTCATGCATTTTTGCCAAGACACAGACAGCATCTACACCAAATAGTTTGCACTGCTTCATGTTTATTCCAGTTCGCTTTAATGCTCCTTAACTCCAATATAGATTATTAAACATGTCTTGACTTCCAGACTTTAATTACTTTTCTATTAGTAATCTATTGATACCTCCCAATTACCTGCACCTTCTTTCCTACTTCACAGAAGGAAAAAATGTCATATACATCCAGTGACAAAAAAATCAATTTACAGGACATTCTGACATAAAAATCTATATGTCTACTATTATTAATCCTTGATATTTGCATGTATTGTACAGGCAATCAAGATTTTCTTTTAATGAATTATGAAATGAGTCTAGGGGAAAAGACAGATGGGAAAGAATGATAGAAGAGGTAGCGCTGGTCAACAAGTACCGAACTCTTGGATGGGCTTGTTACATTGTAGCCCCTGGTACAAGCCTCAAAAGTTCAGGAGAAAAATTCCAAAGAATAAGTGCTGATAAAGTCAGTAGAATATGATTTTGAGTGCTTTGTGGTTTCTTATTCTAGATTTTCAAACAAACCTTCATCTTCATGCAAGACCTACTTCAAGTGCTGGACATTCTTACTATAGGGGACAGCAACTAGACAATGGAAGAGGATCTTTTTATTTAGTTTGCCATGTTTTCTCTGTCACAGGAGTGCCACATTGCTTGATGTGCCTGCTGTGGATTGAATATCAGATAATACCTTCATTGTGTTACAAAGAATGGAGTTTATCGCAACATTGTACTTCCCAATAACATGTATATTAAATTGTCAAGGCTTCCTAACTTTGATCTGATCTTCCATTTAAATATTCCTTTTAATGATAGGATTGGAAATGTCATCAGTATAGATATCTGTGAAACCTTTAGGATAATTTTCAGTAAATAAAACATCAGGTTTACTTGAGGAGTGAAGAGTCAGAAGAATGCTAGTGGGAAATGCTCACATTCTTATCCATCATATACCTCAGCTATCAGAGACTTCATCCCTGAAAATGAGAGCAAGCTGTTTCCCTACAAAGCAGAAAGTAGTAGAAAATTTAGATGCTTCAAAAACCGCAATAGGGACTGTCCTTTGTGAGTTCATATCTGTATCCATTTCAGAGATTATCATTTCCAAGGAAGCAACACACAGAGATGCAAATATCATCAGGTCATGTAAAAATCTCACCTTTGAGTTGAAGGATATTTGTACAAGGTAAAACAAGAAAGGGAGTATTATTGGGTTACTGTATTCAGGAGGATTTTTCAGGCTTCAGTTGTTTGACTTCCAAGCAATTTTTCTACAAAGAAAGAGCTACAGCTAGCTTGCCATTAAGATCAAATAAATTCCCAGGTATATCCCCAGGTTACCAAGAGAGAACAGGGGGAAATTTCTCCACTGGCATGTAAATTACTTTAGGAATACAAATGCTTGAGGTTAGCAGCTGCATACACAGTCAGGTATATTATCAGAGAGAAAAGTTGGAGAGTAAATACTAGATCTAATAGAAAAATAACAGGTAGAAGGATTACATTCACTCTGGGTATTCAAACTTTGGATGTATATAGTCTATTTAGGTAGGTAGGGATTTACAGATAGAACATGGCTTCTTATAAACACTGAAACACCAATTTTTAGCTTGAAGTTGCATTGTTTTATTGTATTTGTATCTACACTTAGTGGTGTTAGGAATCAAACCCAGAGCCTCAAAAGTAACTCTGTCACTGGGCTACTCCACCTCCCAGCACTGTTGAGATAAGGCTGTGTTTTGGCTAATTTATTTTTACTTTGATGCTTCCAGTAGCATTTTGGTGAATGGGATTAGTGCCTGTGTACAAGAGCCCCGCAGGGCCCTTTCATCTGTTTTCTGCCATGTGGGGCTCCAGCACAATGAATCCACATGATCCAGTGGCTAGGCTATCAATAAATACCAAATTTGAGATGTCTTAGACATCTCATCTTCTAAAACTCTAGGATGTATTTTTTGTTTACAAGCCACCTCTGTTTACAGTATTTTCTTATAGTAAATGTCATGATAGATTAAGACATTGACAAAGACACAGATAATAGAAATTCCTATACATTTCTAGTAAATATGTAAATGGGTTCTCACACTTAGAAAATTCTCTGGCATTATCTACTATCAGAAACCCTATATCTTGCACATTAAATTTCATACAAATCAACTTTATGCACATGTGCAAAAAAAGATATAGGAAAATACTTGCAGTCCGATTACTCACAATAAATAGCTGGAAACAACATTAATGTCCCTTAACAACAGATACATGAATTCATTCTGACACACTGATATACGATATGCCATGAGCAATACAATTAAACAAATAATGTAAACTTGCAAAAAATATGAATGATTCTCAAGCAATTCTAGCAATAGGAACCAGGTATAAGAAGATACCTAGTGAAAATGTAAAATAATACATTTGTTAATTAGCAAGACATAACTATTCCTATATACATACATTTATAATACATAATGCACATATATGGGTATATATACCATAATCTACATATCGTATGTATAGTATATTACATGATATATACTATATATACATAATACATACACTCAATAATTAATTGTAATTTTATATGATTAATGAATTTAAATAAGTAAATTGTAGATTATATACATATTATATATTGTATATGTGTATATACGTGGATTTATGCCTGTGTATACATGTATTTACACACATACACACAAAGAAGCCAAATCTCTATTCTAAATTCCTTTTTTTTTTTTGCCAATCCTGGGCCTTGAACTCAAGGCCTGACATTACCTTTGGGCTTTCTCGAGGCTAGTATTCTATCACTTGAGCCATAGAACACTTCCAGCATTTTCTGTGTATGTGGTACCAAGGAATCGAACCCTGCTCTTCATGCATGCTAGGCCCTCTACAACTAGGCCATGCTCCTGACGACACTGTTCTAATTACTTTTGGAGAATTATTTTAAAATGTAGAAATTACATGTGACACAGAGACAGCTTGTATTCTACTATTAAATTTTGGTGTTATCAAATGGCATATTGACTTTGAGAAAACCCCACAAAATGCATCCCGTGAATTGTATAATCTTGACGTATCCTTTACTCAAAAGAAAAATAGGTAATTCTCATTAAGATGAAATATGAATTTCTTTTTTGACTATTGGATCCAGATGGAAAATGAGTATCATAAGTTCATTTTTATCCACATATCTAATATTTCATTTTAGTTGTCTATTTTTATTTTTTATTGTAAGAGTGATATATAGAGGGGATAGAATTACATTCATCAGGTAGTAGGTACATTACTTCTTCAACAGTTAAACCCCTTCCCATGTTTTTCTCCCACTTTCCCTTGCCCCACCCCCTAAAAAGTATGTCTTCAAACATATACTTTTGATGGCTGTTCATAATTCTGGAAGTCTTATTTTCATTGCAGTAATATGAGTATCAAAAATAAATGAAATGCTCTATACCCTTTCTCTGTTCTTCAAAATGTGAATTCCTGAAGGGTGCAAATCATTAATAACTTATTTGAATAATCCCAGCTCCTAGCTGGTACGTCACACTCTCTGTGCACATCAGCATTTACTGCACTGGCTGAATCACGTTCATGGAGCATGTGGCTTTTTACTTAGTGGCTCAAGGCCTTCTTAGAGGTCTGGTTTTCCTTTAGGTTCTTATCTTCCCAAGTGAGGAAAAAGCTACCTTTTTCCATTTCCCCTTGTCATACTTATTTCCTTAATTTGCAAAAACCTTCTCTTTTATCTGACCTAGATACTTTTAAAATGATAATTCATAACCAGATTTGTCAGTATCCAGGAATGTAGTCACTGAGCTACTTGGACTTTAGCCATATTCAGCCTAAATTTCTACCCTAGGAACCTCCTTTTCAAGGGTGAGACCATATCTTCACACAAAATACATGAATATTGGTTAAATGTGTTTTTTGTTTCTTTGTTTGTTTGCCAGTCCTGGGGCTTGAACTCAGGCCTTGAGCATTGTTGTAGGGCTTTCTCAAGGATGGAGCTCTACCACTTGAACTACAGCACCACTTCCAGCTTCTTCTGTGTATGTGGTACCGAGGAATTGAACCCAGAGCTTCATTCGTGCTAGGTATGCACTCTATGACTAAGCCACGTTCCTGGTCCCTGGTTAAGTGTTTTGGTGGAAATAATCTCTATCAATTCAGGCATTTCCTGCAAACCTTTTGATAGTCAGCTGTGAGAAGTATGCCATTTCTATTGCATCAATCTTATTCTGAGCAACAGTAGCAAGACATTGTCACCATATAACTGATCATACAAGTATATACAGTAATCCTAATTTCTCTTATATAAAATAACCGTAGGGTTAGTCTTACACAGATCTTCATCAATATTCTGTAAGTGTTTGCTGTCTGCAGGTATTTTCAGGAATCCTGGCTGTTTAAGTCTGGGTGACTTTGAAGAAGCTGAGCATAGACACATCTTCTAGATATATTTTTTTCAAAAACTGCTTTGTTAAATGGCAACTCTTTTGTGTAGCTACTTAAAGCTGATAATAAAAATTACAATAAATAAAAATGATTTCTGGGGAGAAAATAGTGAATGAGAAGTATTGGCCATGATCAACTCATTTCTAGATATCTAGGAGAAGTTTTGATTCAAGAAATAAGCTGAATGCCTAGCAGTCATTAAAAATAAATAAATGGTTACTATGTTTCTGCCTCTTCTATATGTCTTGCATATCCATCTACGGTAGTTGGCAATATAGTTTGAAGGCAATTTTAATCCAATCTTATCCTTGCTGAAATCCCTCTCAACAGATTCTGAGAATCTGCCTGAGTTGACACATACAGAGGAGGTGAAGGGACAGTAACATTTGTCTTATTGCCTTCTATCATGGTTCACTGAAGCCAGTTCAGAATTTATATCCCACTCACCCAAAGCCAACAGAAGGGAAAAAAAGCTATTTGTCTCTAGAAATTAATTGTTTATAGAGTGGAACTGTGTCACCTGTACCATTGCTATTAGTGATGTGGTGAGGAAGGAAGTCATGATTATATTCTAACCCTCTTGTTTAGGTTCAGGTAGGTGTCAAAGAAAAATAGCAGTGCTATTCTTAGTGTAATGGTCCATGGTATTCCTCAGTCAAAGGAGTCCAAGGGATATGGGACATTGATCAAATCCTGCCTGCCTCTGTTCACCACTCTCCACTCTCTGAGTGTGCCATGGAGAAGCATTTCTTGTGGAAACAGACAATATCTCTTGGTAAAATGTTCTTTCTGATATGGTGGAAGTGTTGATGGGAATAGGACTAGAAAAATTCTTTCTCTGCTGCTACCTCAAGTGTGAGTGCTGATTCTTGACCTGCTCATAATCGCATGTGTGGAAGAGAGCTATTTTTTCCCTAGAGTTTATCCATTAAAGGAACTTGAGCTGTTCTTGAGCTGTTGCACTGGTAGTTCATTGCCTGTAGTCTTCGCTATTTGAGAAGTTGATATTAGGAAGATAGAGGTTTAAAGCCAGTTGAAGCAGAAAAGTTTATGAGTCCAACAATGTAGCAAAAGTAACATGTTCCTGCCAACTTAGCTATGTGGGAGGCTGAATTTGGTGGGATTACAACAGTTTCAGGCAAGCCCAGGCAGAAGAGTCCACAGGAATGAAGGATGCAATGGCATGCCTCTGTTACCTAGCTATGAGAGAAAGTGTACAACATGCAGATCACAGTGTTATCAATAAAAAAGCAAGATGATATTTCAAAAATAACCAGCACCAAAATAATAGCTGACCATGTGACTCAGTGATAAAGAGTCTACTTTCCCACAAGCAGGAAGCTCTGTATTTAAACCCCAGTACTGCCCAAACTAAGGAAGACTTTTATCCCTAACAAGCTAGTGCTCACTAAAGAATCATAACCTTAGTCAGTCATACAGGCACATCCCAGGAATCTGTGTTACTCAACTTTTTTTTCACAATTACTTGCACAGGATTTTTTAGTGCTTTTGTTTTAATATTGGGTTATTTTCCTCAGTCAGTTCTTACATGCCCACATCTTTGCCCTATTTCTCAAAAATTATTTTTTCTATGATGGCAGTATTGTCACATTATGTGCATACATCACAACTACCACATTAGTATAAGGAAATGAGGGTGAATCAGTTGGAAATAGTCCCTGGAAATGAGTTGAAGATGCAAGATACAAAAAAGAGAAAGCCCCGGGGTAGGCAAGAGTGTCATTGCAAAAACACATTATTGAATTGGCCGTGTTGTGACCAACTACAGTGTTTGATATAATCAGGCCATTTTTCTGAGGACTGAGGAGGTACTTACTACATGCTCATCTATCACTCCTTCCCCCACCCCTGCTCCACTGGCCTGTGAGGCATTCCCTCCCTGCATTTGAGGGTTGCACATACAAAAGTTCATGGTTTCTTTGTCAGAGTCAGAAAAGTCTCTGGAAGGGAACCAAGGGCTATGTAAATATTTGAGAGGAGAAGCTTAGTGCTAAAGAGGTCAAAGCTTCCACAGAACACTGAAGCTGAGGCAGGGTTGAGGTGGTCAGGCTCACAGGAGAAAAGTGGGTAGAAGAGATTTCCAGTATGAAGAAACAAAGCCCTGGACATTTGATAAATGTTGACGTTCATGCCATCACAGAACAAATACTGCCACCACTTAGTTCATTTCAAATCCTGCCTTGCTTTGTTTTTTCACATATTGACTATGCTCCTATCTTATGATCTTGTTTCTGGCCTGGCAGAGGAAGAGAATGTCTCGGTCCTTCTTGCCACCACTCTTATCACATGTGCAATGCAACGTCACCATTCTATTGACATTCAACAGCAAAATGGATAAAAATTCTGGTGGACCTGTCACATATTTCCCTCAGAAATTTGCATTTGTTTTGCCTGAGTTAATTAGGCTGTGATGGAACAATTTTCCTAGAGTCATATAGCCAATGTAGAGAAAAGAACTGGCAGAATGAAAATCCTCAGTGTTAGGACTAAATAGATCAGTGATTATTGAACCCTCTGTTTCCTCTTGCATTATGTGAATTTTGTCCATGAATTATACTGAGATTTTTTGCATGTTATATCAATTGCTGTAAGGAGTATTAAACATGAGCCATGTGTAAAATTGGTGTAAATTTTGTTCTAATTACACTTAATTAAAACATTCATAGAGTGTACACTAATGGCATAAATGACATTTTGTAAATTACTAAGTGCCAGAAAGACTCCTGGCCAACCCAAGTCATTACTGTATTCTACGCCTAATGCTTATAGAGATTCTAATCCATCCAGGGAATATTTACATGCAGACTATAACAAGTAAGCAAAGCTTTGTCACTCCTCTGATTAAAGGAATTGATTTGACTTTAGGAAGAGTGACTTTAATTAGCTGTGCAAATGCCATTAATTCCAATTAATCTTCTCACGCTGTCAAGACAAAAATCCTAGGAGAAGATAAATTGCAGTAAATCAATACAGCCCTTGTTTTTACCAGAAACAGGTGCTCGAGGAAAGAGGAATGTCATTAATGGGTGTCTATATCAAGAAGTATTTAAACAAGACAGTAATTCAATGTGAAAAGCTCTAGATGATTTCTTACATCCTATTTATATATCCCTTAATTGCTTTCAGTTGGGTAGGAAGTGTTTACCACAGAGATTTTGAAAATTATTATGATAATTCTGTAGAGAACTACAAATTCATCTTTGTTATTTAAAAAATGCAAAGGTTATGAAGTATGTTCAAATGTGCTATCCTCCTATGTGTTATTCATGTCATATGCAAAGAATGATCTTCTGATTTCATATGGTAGCAGTGATTAATAATTATTAGACAAGTCGGGCACCACTGGCTACACCTCTAATCCTAGCTACTCAGAGGGATGAGATCTGAGGATCATGGGTCGAAGTCAGCCCAGACACAAAAGTCTTTCAGATATTTATCTCCAATTAACCACCAGAAAACTGGAAGTGGCACTGTGAATCAAAGTGGCAGACCATTATCCTTGAGGTGAAGGGCTCAGGGACAGCACCCAGGCCCAGAGTTCAAGCTTCATGAGCCACAAAAACAAGTTACTTGACAGAAAAACACATTAAAATGCCAATGAAATGGTGTACAATATTTCCATATGCCAGTGTGAAAAATTGTCACTCTCAATATAGAATATTCAAAGTATATGCCCTTGCACTATGGCAAGTGTCTGCACTATTGCACACCTATTGCAAACCATCTTTTGATTATTATTTCGTTCACATTCATTTACTCTCCAGCACATTAATTTTTCTCTGAAAAAATAAGACCTAATCTCATTTGCATGCTCGGGAATTCTGGGCTTCTTCACATGCATGACTCCAAATGGAGACATTGTCTTATAAAGTGTCCCCACCCACTCTGGCTCTCAATGAATATTTTTTTACATTTAATACTCAGTACTCATAACACCAAGATTATTTTCTCTTTCGTTGTTTCTTCAGTGATTCTTCCAACCTCCATGAGTATAGGCATAGCTTTGATGCCCCATACTCTTGAATTCATTACTGTGCCTACGGTAGAGTAAACACACAATGCCTATGTATAATACATATGTATAAGTTAATAATGAATTTATTACTAAATTATTCTTATTCCACTATTTCCCCACCTCTATTTATAGGATCTTCAATCTTACCTTTTCCAAACCATCAAATTACTGGTGGTCTCTCATCTTACATTTTATTTAATATTTTACTTTCTCAAGAAGGATTTACTCATTCCATTCTTTTGAATCCATATAATTCTAATTCTCTTTTTGTCTTCCACCACTCACACTCTCTGTCTAACCGTTGCTTCTACCATTTCTTTATTTTCAAAACAGAGAGGATTAGGAATTTGTGTGAAAAATAAAACCACATGTAGTCCTCTAGAATATTGCTGGCTGAAAGTCTTTCTCATGATTGCTAACCTATGTATTTATTATCAGTGGCCAAATCATCCCAAATTGTTGAATTTATTGAAATTTCAATATAATCTCCTTTTTCCATGCAAAGAGGTAATCTACCCTATGTCATATCAAACATTATCCTGATTTTAAAATTAGAAAGAAGGAGGCACAATACTTGTAGAATCAGTTTTGACCATCTCTAAACCCATGCATACATCTCAGAGTCCTCTATGAAAACAGACTTTGGAGTAAGAAATAAACATATTTCAGCAAGATGACAGTCAGAAATGGGGGTGCAGGGGGTGTACTTTAGGTCCTCTCTGTCAATGTCTCCTATGAACGACCATTTTCTGGGTTGAAACTGTGTGTGTGTCCTTTTCCAACAGCTCCTATAGAGAGATGGCAGAAGCCACAGTGCCAGATGGTCCTCTGTTGTGTCTGGCAGGCAAGGCCAGCAGGGATTGGCAGACATGGCAGCGTTCAGTGAAAGCAGTAGAGATGCCTAGCCATCACATCGACACCTGGCCAATGTAACAGTACAGAAGTGATGGTGACACTTGTTTCCCACAAGAGGCAGAGTAGCCTGGTGGGCAGAGATTTGCCGCCACAGGTAAAAAGCAGTGTCTGACAGAAGGCATACGGCAGCTGACTAGGCTCTTCTGAGAGCACATGTGAGTGACTCCTTACAAAGGGGTTTTTGCCAGGCTTGATGGATGGTCTGAAGAGGTAGGAACATGAGTCAGTGCCCTGGGACACTGTCACAGTGTCACCATGGTTCATGAAAGCAGTTAACATGGAGAATTGGTCTGTGGTGACTGGTAAGGAGAAGAAAATAGGTGCCTGAATCCTGCCACCTCAAAACAGTAGATGAGAGGTAGCATTGCTTGCTTTTTTTTTTTTTTTTTTTGTGGGTCATGAGGTTTGAACGAGGCCTGGGCGTTTTCCCTGAGCACTTCAACCCAAGGCTACAAGTCCTACCCTTGAGCCAAGCCCTACTTCCCGTTTTCTAGAGGTTAATTGGAGATGGGTCTCAGGTGCTTTTGTGCCCAGGCTGGGCTTTGAACCTTGATCCTCAGATCTCAGCCTCCTGAGTAGCTTAGATTACAGGCGTGAGCCACCACGCAAGGTTAGGAGGTGGCACTGCTTTTAAGAAGCACTATGTTATCTCTCATCTCTTTTGCTGTCATATTGCTACAGTATCTCACTTTGTTATCTGATATATTGGATAAAGTTGTATTTGGTTATTTGAAATTGGATAGGGAAGGGGGAAAAACAAGATGAGGGGTAGGGGTGAGGGGAGGGAAATGGGTACCAAGACATGAGAAAGGGTATCAATGTGTGTGAATTAATGCATCTTCTATCTGGCAAATGCAATGCAACCCTTCTATTAATTACAATAAAAATATATGAAAAAAAAGAAATACAAAAAAAGAAGCATTTCCACCTCTGAAGGTGAATGATGGGTAGGGTTATTATAGTTCTAAATTAGAATTTTATAACTATTTGAGACTATTTAATAATTAAAGCCAACAGGCACTGGAGAGGCCATTACTCAAGTGTGTTACATTTGTGTGCTTGGAAGGCCAGACAGAATATGACAGATATGGTGGCTTAAACCATCCATGTTTATGTTTACAGATGAATACATTCAAAACACTGCTTCATGGTTGTGCCCAATCCAGGAATGGTTTAATCCCAGAAACCCTCATTCATTCTCAAATAAAATGATTGAATCAATAGATGGTGAATTTAAAAGGTTCAAAGAAATATTCTTCCTGCATCCACTGGGTAAAAAGAATGTTTTCGGTTTTTATTTTGTTGAATTGTGTTATTATCTAGTAGCATATATACAAAGCAGTCACTATTAAGTGAAGCAGTTTATGTATCACTATCACCCCTTTCAATATTACCTGTCCCTCCAATCTCATCTTTCCCTCACTTTTCTTTTCCTAATTTTTTATTGTAAAGGTGGTATACAGAGGGGTTACAGTTACATACGTCAGGAATTGAGTTACTTTTTTAAAAAAACAATGTTACCTCTTCCTTCATTTTCTCCTATATTTCTCCCTCCCAACCATCCATAAATTGTATAGTTGATTTTCAACGTAGTCTTTTGTGCCACCTACATATCATTTGCTAAAAGATGTATTATGCCTTAGTTCACTTAAACATTTCCTTTCCTCTCAATTTTATCTTCTCAAATAATCCTTTGTGTTACTTTATATTTATTTTAGGTCTAGGATTCATTTCTCTGAATTCAATTTTCTAATGCAAACTCTGTCTCTGTTTTTCTCTCTCTGTCACACATGCACATGTAGACACATATACACATGTACACACAAACACAAGGTGTGACAAGTCATACAGAAGAAATAGGAAGGAGCCAAAGCCATTGGGGGAATGGGTACAGGTTGACTTCTTTTTGTTAAAGAATACTTCCCATTGTTACATAATTCTTTCTCAATAACTACCTGTAAAAAATGAATCTGATTTGTAAAAAAATTTAAAAAACACAGTTTCACAAGGTTTGTCTTTCATATTTCCTAGCAGTCTGAAACTCCTAGTTTATGGCCAGATGGATGGAAATAGAAAAAGAGAAGAATAGCTCTCTACAAAGTAGTTTATTTGCCAATGGCAGCAAAAACACTTCTGATTTCACAATCTCTTGTTGACCTTATTCATTCCAAGGAAAATGCCCCTGATAGCTTGAGGTCAGATCTATAGAGAAATGGCTTACCAAAGCTTCTCTCTTTGATGAATGAAAAATTATAAGGTATAGGAAGAACAAAAGCCTACTGTCTAAAATATATGATAGACGGTTCTCTAGGTTCTGTGTGTGTGCCTTGAGTTTGCATGTCCATGTATCAATATGTGCTCATAAGCATGGATACATGAATGTATTTATATGCATTAAACACATGCATGTCATAAAAAGCCATTACAAGAAATTTCCTCTATGTATAAAAATGTTTATATCTATTTCCATAGGTAACAAAGGGTTTATACAGCAGCTCACCCATTTATATATTATGAACACAACTGCACATATCTATTCCATAAAATCTCAATGTTAGTTATGTCCTCATGATTTAGAGCAACTTCTCATATTTACTATTAACTAAATTGTCAGTAAAATCTGAAAAGCCTGTATTTGTACCAAACTATTTCTTATTCTGTTGAAAATATTTTGGAAAGGTGTTTTTTAGTAGAATTCGCCTCAGATCTTACCTTTTCCTGTAGAGTGCTATATTTTTGAAGACAAGTAGAGTTCCTCTTCCATGTGTTAAGGGAAATAATAAGGTGCTGAATCCTAAACCAGTCATATTCACATTCCTTGGCTAAGTCTGTTAGTTCATGAGGAGTCATCTCCCCAAATCCTCTGTGGCCATCTTGTCACCCAGAGGAGCCTGGAAGAGGTGCCTAGGAAGCAATTATTATCTCGCATATACCTTATTTCATAGGCGAAAAACTGGGCTTCCCAAACCCTGGTTTTATGTCACCTCATGAAAGATGCCTTCCCTTACCACCATATTCAGTTTTCTTCAAAATTCAGTAAGTCACTGCTTCATGCCACATCTATTGTCTTACCACTGTACAGGGAAGGGTTTGTCTGTTTCATTCACTGCTGGATGCTCAGTATCTTGTACAAACCTCAGAGGATAGTACACAACTTCAAAAGTACTTATTTAAAGAATAAAAAAATCAATAGTTCCTTACAAATGTATAAACAAAAAGGCTCTTTAAAATATTTTAAATTATATGCACAGAAGTATTGCAAATATATAATCTATTGTCATGCATATCTCCGACTTAGATTGATCATCTGATCATAACTTGCCATCCCCATCCAATGACAAAATCATCCACAAGTACAGATTTTCTTTCCCAAACATTGAAGTCAACTAAACAACTCACAAATAATTTCATACTTAAGCAAAATCACCAATCACAATAAATCTTAATGCAGTAAATGTCAAGGTCACACTAAGCAGTCTCAAAAGATAAAATGAAAGAACATTACAATCAGATATCTCTCTACCCAAATTTTATGAAAAAAGTAAAATAGACAGTAAAGCTGATAAGTCAGGTGGTATAAAAATGTCTTAGTAGTGGATAATATTGCTGGGTTTTTCATGCTCTTTGCTTGTTTTTATCCTGCATTTGGATTTCAGGTATTCTAACTCAGAGGAGCTTGTTTAATTAAATAGTCTATGGTATATGATACATTTTGGTGGCCCCTTTTTACCCTACTATTATCCCTACAAAGACATGGTAAGTGGTAGAAGTGTCCCGTGAGAGGAGTTACAGCTCCAATAGCTTAGTCAAAAAGAAAAGATGGCATCTGTTTCTCATGTTATTGACATTCTCAAGAAAGTGGGGTTTGAGGTGAAGCCTAGGATATCTAGAACTTTTAACTTCTTGACATGTTTAAATGAATAACCTTAAACAATAATAAACTCGTAAAATGATTGTTTGCTTATACTTTTATAATGTACACATTAAAAGTTTTAAGCTTGCTCAGGGGGAAAATACCAGATCATTATCCTTAAAATTAAAATTATCAAATTTCTGAAGTGTAATTTTATATTTGGTTCATGGAGTGTGGACAATTTCAATACTAAAAGAAAATGGTAGATGCCAGAAACACATTGGCACCTTTTCACATTCTGGTTGTGATGTTGATTTAAGACTCTGTTTTGCTGACTAGCTCCCTGCTAGGCTCTGCAACCTGTGGCTCTTTACAAGGCTATAAGGCTGGAGGCAGAAGAATGGGCATGTGTGTGTTTGCCAGCTGTTACAGTGAACATAATTTAGCAGTGGGTCCTTTACCCCAATGGAAGCAGATAGTTGCCAGAGCAACAGATGGGTACACTTTTCAGACTGCCTCAAGATCCTCAGCACACCTGTCCACACACATGCCCATTATTTCAGCTTAAGGGTGGTAGATGTTTCTCTACTACCACCCCAACCTCTGCACTAAGGCAGAGAAGACTCCTGTGGCAGGGTGAGTCAATTCATTGAAGAACTACACAAGATGTTAGGGCAGGAGTCAGTCACTTGAACAGTGACTGCCCTGTGACAGAATTTAGCCTTTAGTCACAAAGCAATGAGATAGCTCGAAGGTTTGCAATGGGGGTGTTTAGGGCTAGAACTTGTAGACAGAGGTACAGCATAAGTCGCAAAGGTCATAGTAACCCATCTCCCTCAAGAGAAACCATTGAGCGTTTATGTGGGAAATTTTATTTCAGTGAAATTTTGAATCATAATTAATTACAGATTTCTTTATTGATAAGCTAAAATGGGTCTGACTAAATAAATCTTACTTGCAGATTTCAAAATTTTTAAATAAGTATATGGGATAAGACTAAAAGTAAACTGCATAGATCTTATTTAACTTGTACAGTTTATTTTTAGTCTGACTTGTTCATGTTCTATGATATATATATATATGCTAGACGTATATAATATACTTATTCACTATATAAATAGAAAAATATGTATTATATAATGAACAAATATATGCAATGATTTCAAACTGAAGAGTTATTATTCATAATATATTTATATATTTTTAAATAGCAGAAAGGGCAATGAATTCAAATGTGAGGATTTCAATTCAGGATATAGTTCTCTATGATATTGTTGTTTTGCATTATTGAAGTACATCAAATCTTTCAGAAGTCAGTTTCTTAATCATTGCAATAGAACTATCAAAATGTATATAGAGAGTTGTCATTCTTCTTCTTCTGATATAGAAATGTCCTATGCTATGCTCTAAAATTTTTGTAGATTTTTATCTTTATCTATCAAATATAGTATCCTATGAAAAGTTTAACCTTCATTTAAAAACTAATGCATTTCATGATGTCAAACTTAAATAAAATTTTTAGCAAGGCTAAATCAACAAAAGCTCAACCGCTGAACTATTCTCATTGCGCAATACTCGATGCATCAGTACATCTCTGTTTATGGTTTCTAGAATCATATTTAATAGTCACTATTAATTTTAACTTTGAAGAAATTATTCATGGGATTTACTTAATTTGTTTTCACATAAATCAACAAACTATGTGCTCACGTTGGTACTTTTTTTAATTGTCTGGATAATGTATAGAGGGGTTACAGTTATTCATGACGTAGTAGGTGCATTACTTCTCACACTTGATACCCCTTCTCATGATTTTTCCCCATTTCTCTCCCTTCTGCCCCTCCCAATCATCTTGTTCCCCCCTTCCCTTTCCTATTTCAAATAAACAAATAAACATATACACAATGCACCAAGTAACAATGATGGAGCTTTTTAAAGTGTAACTGAACTTTGGAAAAAAATGGATTTCCTCGGTAAAAATCTGTGTAACAAAAGTATGTGTGTTTAGAACCGTTTTTCTTGTGCGGTAGGAGTGGGCTGGGTGACATTATTGACTTTTCTTCCTTACCCTTGTAAAGGAGCATTGGGCACTCAATAAACACTTGTTGATGGATGACTCGAAGTTCTTCTTCTCTCTCCTAGGAGTCAAACAACTGCTATCCATCACATTTGTTCATGGAACTATGCAGTGTCTTTTCCTTTGTGCAGTGTTTACAAAACTATTTTAAAGATAAATATGTTGACCCTGTGCTTTTCTATAACTTCATATTTTTGTATGTGTGCATATTAATTATGATATTTCTCTATGTACTGCTGAAAATGAGATGAAGGAGAAAGTGATTACCACAAATTATTGTTCACAATATTTAAATCTTATTTTAATGAATAGCCTTCCCTATGTGACCCATATTAATACTGGGTTTTTTATGAAGTGGGGTGTTCATCTATATTCTGCCAAGTTATTTATTCTTTCTGGTTTTCATTAAAAATATGCAGGTTAATGTAAATGCCTACAAATAATGTATACATTTCCATATAGCTTTTACTAATAATATAAGACTAATACCAATTCAGAAAAACAACATAAGTAATGCTATTCTGTGGCTACTCAATTTGGAATACCAATTATCATGAGATATTGTGGGATGTGTAGATGGAATGTTTTGAGTATATATTTTCATATACATAACATATATGAAAATTTGCTGCATTTATTAAACTCTAAAGTAATGCTGAACACCAGAGCCTCAATTCTGTAATCCTAGATATTCAGAAGGTCACGATTAGGAAACTACTCTTGAGCAAAACAAAGACTTCATGACACCTATCTCAACAGAAAAGGTTGGACATGAAAACATGGCTTATCATCAAGCTAACACAGGCAGAAAATGTCAAAAAAAAGATGTTGGTCCAAGTAAACCAAAACAAAAACAAGTCTTTTTCTTAAGAATAAGCGATGTAGCTCCAAAAAAAGCAAAATGCAGGAAACTTTAACTTCCATTTCTTCCTGGGGAACAGGAAATGATTCTCTCTTCCTCTCTACCTTAACTTTGTTTTTTAGCCATTTAGCTAGAACTTGAGGTTTCTCTAAGTGGCACACTCTCTCTACTTCTTTCTATTAAATTTCCTGTTTTGCCACTTAAATAATAATTAGTGCAAAAAATGGTGGGAATAATCACTTAGTGAGACACCTCACCAAAATAAACTGTTAAATTTTTTCTAAAAAAAAAAAAACTTCTACAAAAAGTCAAGAAGGACTTCTTTACCAGTGTATTAAAAAAGACAATATTAAAATTAACACAGAAATTGTGTCATTTTGCAGATTTTGCAAATTATGCATCAACAAAATTACATTTAATATGATCTATAAAATGTGTAAATGCTCTTTCCCAGACAATTGTTCCTCTCTATTTTCAGTTATTACAGATATTATATCTAATTAAGTATGCAATTCTTTGAAAGCATTCCTAAATTTATAGCTTTTGTTATTATGCACTCTTCAATGAATGTTAAAACATAATTATAAGCATTTGAATCAGAATATTGTGATGTTCATTTTTTCACCATGTTGAAACAATGATGAATAATAAGTAATCCTTGATTTCAAGGAGTTTAAATTTTAGTGAAGGTGGATGTGTGTGTGAAGCAGACATCAGGATAATGCAAGCTGTTGCAATGCAGGTGTGTGATGAGACTTGGAGAAGAGAAAACTAGTCCACTATGGACTAATTTTTAAAAGCTTCGAATTCAATAGTTCTTAAAATCAGATCTACTTCTGTTTTTTTTAATTTTTTTACCATTTTAATTAATTTCTTTACTTTTATGGTAAAGACGATGTACAGAGAAGTTACGATTATGTAAATCAGATAATTAGTACATTTCTCTTCAACAATGTTACCTCTTCTCTTATTTTCTACCAGTTTTTCCCTCCAAACCCCTTCCACACAAGTTGTGTAGTTCATTTTCAGCATAGCATCTAGTGAATATCACTGCTGAATTTGTTCAGTTTGTCCCACCATTTCTGTGCTCTCCCTTAACTTCCTCCACACACAAAACAAAAAATGCAGAGATTGAAAAAAAAGTGACAAAGAGAAAATATTACCACAAAACAAAAAGCAAAATAACAAAAAGCCTCTTGTTTCAATTTTTGGATTTTTTTCAATAAACATCATTTTATTTTATTTTTTAATTCTAATTTTTTATTGTAATGTATAGAGGAGACATAGCTAGAAAGTTAAATAGAAAGCCCACAGACTGGGAGAAGATCTTCACTAGCCATACGACAGACAAAGCCTCATATCTAAAATGTACCTATAGCTCAAGAAATTAAATCTCTCAAAAACAAATCCTCAAAAGAAACACACACACACACACACACACACACACACACACACACACACACACACATATGCCGGCCGCTTGTCCCTTCATGCGCAGCCCCTGGGGACTTTTTTCGGGGTGGGGATTTTTTTTTTCAGAAGAGGGAGGGGGGAGTGAAAAAAAAAAAAGGCGCCCGGGTGCAAAAGTTGAAAGGCTTTCTGGTTGTAACAAGGCTGCATTATCTCCTTCCCTACCCCTCCCCCCATGAAATTATTCTTGAGGGATCAGGGAATTGGTTTTGTATGTAGAACAAAACCCTTTTTGTACCGCTGTGCTGTTAGAGATAAATCTACTATAAATCTCTTTTTCCTGTCACAGCTGAGTGTGGGACTTGATCTCAGAAAGTTCTAGAATTCTACATTATAATTATATGGACCTGAAAGGGATTACTGTTCATTCTCCTCTCTCTCTCTCTCTCTCTCTCTCTCTCTCTCTCTCTCTCTCTCTCTCTTCTCTCTCTCTCTCTCAAGCCCCCTTTTTTCTTGCTTTATTTTTTAATGT
This sequence comes from Megascapheus bottae, assembly GCF_031878675.1. Classification (NCBI taxonomy): domain Eukaryota; kingdom Metazoa; phylum Chordata; class Mammalia; order Rodentia; family Geomyidae; genus Megascapheus; species Megascapheus bottae. Next base: position 57,206,851 of record NC_143511.1, read on the forward strand.
GTTATTGCTTTATGAAAAATGTTTAACCCTAAAACCCCTTTAGATTACTTATGCTGAATAAAGAGGCAATTGCCCTTAAAACTGTACTCTGGCCTACTTTTCTATTTTACAATTAAGTATCTTTTCCACACACAAAAAAAGAAACAACCATCCCATTAAAAAGTGGGCTAAAGACTTAAAGAGAGTCTTCTCTGAAGAAGAAATAAGAATGGCCTATAGACACATGAAGAAATGCTCCACATCTCTGGCCATACAAGGAATGCAAATCAAAACAACTTAAGATTCCACTCCAGTCAGAATGGTCCTTATCAAGAAATCTAATAACAACAGATGCTGGTGGGGATGGGGCCAAAAGGGATCACTACTACACTATTGGTGGGAGTATAAACTTGTTCAACCACTATGGAAAGCAGTATGGCAGTTCCTCAAAAGACTAAACATAGATCTCCCCTATGACCCAGCAATTCCACTACTTGGCATTTACCCAATCATCCAGAAACAAGGACATACTAAATCCACTAGCAAAAAGATGTTCATTGCAGCAATATTTACCATAGTTAAGGTATGGAACCAATGCAGATGCCTCTTATTAGAATGGATCAAGAAGATGTAATACTTACCTCATATTGTTACTGTATCTGACTTTGTGACTTTGTTACCTGGTATATTGTATTAACATTTATTTGTTTATTTGAAACATGAAAGGGAAGGGGGGAAACTTGATTCAGAGGGTGTAGGGGAAGGGAAATGTGAGAAGAGGTATCAATGTGTGAAAAGTAATGCACCTAATATCTGGCGATTGTAACTGTAACCCCTCTATACATTACCTCGATAATTAAAAAACTGCCAAGAAAAATAAAAATATGTGGTACTTATACTCAGTGGAATTCTGTGCTGCCATCAAAAAGAATGACATTGCCCCATTTGTAAGGAAATGGAAAATGTTGGAAAAAACCATATTTGGTGAAGTAAGCCAGATCCAATAAAACATAGGTTCAGTGGTTTCCCTCATTTGTAACAATGAGTACACATCTAGGACTCTCCTAGCAGAGGACCACCATAGCTCAAAAGCTATGTACATATGGTCATATAGGATGAGCCTATACAAAATGAACTCTAGGATATGGAAACAGGAGGTTTATCTTTGTGATTGCTGTTCTCAATGTACTATGCGCAGTTATTTCTTTTCTCTTTTTTATCCCTTATGATTAATCACATCTGGTTACTGTATCTGACTTTATTCCCTGGGGGCATTGTATATATGTTTATTAGTTTATTTGAAATAGGGAAGGTAAGGAGGGAAAGCAAGATGATTGGAAGGGAGTAGGGAGAGGGAGGGAGCAAAAACATGAGAGAGGGTATCAATATTCAAGAAGTAATGTGCCCACTACCTGACAACTGTAACTGTTACCCTTCTATACATTATTCCCACAAAAAAAGAAGAATATCCTTTTTTGGTCTCACTGTGTGTGTTTGGAATCCCGTGTAATTAATCATATCCAGTTGTGGTTTTTTTGCCTTTTACCATACAATGTATTTACTTATAGATTTATTCTAATTACAACAAATAAGGGAAACCATGCAGGCTATGTTTCTTTGAATCTGGTATACTTCATTTAATATGATTTTGTCCAAGTCTCTCCATTTCCTTATAAATGGGGCAATGTCATTCTTTCTGATGAATGCATACCAATGTGTATATATACCACATTTTCTTTATCCATTTCTCCACAGAGGGGCAGTTGGGTTAATTATGCATCTTAGCTATGCAAACAGTGCTGCAGTGAATATGGTTGTGCTGGTGGCTTTCGTATGGCCTCATTTGCATTTAATCGGATAAATGCCCAGGAGTGGAATTGCTGGATCCTATTAAGTATCTATGCTTAGTCTTCTGAGAAACATCCATGCTACTTTCCAGAGAGTTCGAACAAGTTTATCCCCACTAACAGTGTAGCAGTGATCCTTTTTGGTCACATCTGTGCCAGTATCTGTTATTGTTAGTTTTTCTTGATAGTGGCCATTCAATTTGGGGTGAAGTAGAATCTCAATGTTGTTTTGATTTGCATTTGTTATGGCCAGGAATGTTAAAAGTTTCTTCGTGGGCCAGGAGTTTGGCCTAGTGGTAAAGTGCTTGCCTAGCATGCATGAAGACCCGGGTTCGATTCCTTGGTACCACATACATAGAAAAAAGCTGGAAGTGGTGCTGAGGCTCAAGTGGTAGAGCTCTAGCCTTGAGAAAGTCCAAGGACAGTGCTCAGGCCCTGAGCCCAAGCCCAGGACTGGCAAAAAAAAAAGTTTCTTCGTGTGTATATTGGTCACTCTTACTTCTCCTCAGAAGTCTCTATTTTAGTCATTAGTCCATTTATCAATTAGATCGTTGTTTCTTTGAGGGTTCGTTTATAAGTGATTTATTTTTTTGAACTTTACAAACTTCATAGCTTTTTTAGGAGTTGAAATAAATATAAATCATATTTGGATTTATATTCAGTCACTTTCCTCCTGAATTTCAGCATCTCTGAATATTAAATCTAACCTTTTATATATGACCTGGTAAATATCACAAATGTTTATTTTAATGGCATATAATTACACATAACTTAATTACACATAATGTGTACTATAATAATCAGAGATCAGTAGCCTCTTGTCCAATTTCCATATCTAGTCACTCTATTTATTTACCATCTATGGCTGTCTTTTCAGAGAGATGACTTTGAGTACTATAAGCAAAATTCTGGTATGCAAATCTGAAAATATTTATTCTCTAGTTCTTCATTCTTCACAGTAAAGTGATGTACACATTCTAGTTATGTTTCATAAGGCATTTCTGAAGTGTTAATTGAGACTCCTGCTTGTCCTCACAGCTCAGTCCTGTTGTCACAGCATCTGCTATAGTCTCCTTCTTTTAACCCTGTCTCCTTGAATTGTCTCAGGAAATAAGATCAGTTTCTCCAGTACACATGAATATTAAACATGGTGGAGGTGCTCCCCTTTCCTTTCAGACTTTAGCTACCTGAACTAATTTATAGCCAAACACTAATTAGTTCCCTGTCTATCCAATGTGCTGTCCTGGAAATGGTCAGATAATAACCCCTTTTGATTACTTTTGAGAAAGACCTGTTTAAGAAAAAAAAATGACATTTTATATAGAAATGTATAGGGTCCTTGAACAGAGCCAGAACAGGGTGACACCCTGGGAGAAAAATGTCCACATTAGTGTCCCCTGATCAAACTAACTCCCTTTATTATTTGTCCTCTTCCTGTTTCCCTCTTCTTAAAGCAATTTGAAAGGGATTCATTGATCTATTTTTTTCTTTTGAACTACTTCCACCATACTCACTGTCACCTTCTCATTAGTCCTCACCACTCTCTCTGGTACCACTGATACTGGATGTTGTATACATGCATGGAAATACCACAATGAAGACCTCTTGCATTACCAGTACATGCCAATGAAAATACCATGAAAGAACAGAAAATTTATTAAAAGATTACTCTTTGCCTTGGGGGAAAAACAAAACAAAACAAGAGTCCAAGTGAGAAAATAATTACCATCCACCTAAAACCTGTATCTGTTTATAGAGACATGACAGCCTACCACAAGGGCTGGAAGTGGCATATTTTGCATGATGGAAAGAGAGATTCATTAGTAGGAATAAATGGATTCCCTGAGAAAGTGATGTTGGCTGAAACATGAATCACTTGCAGATTATTCTCTGAAATGCAAATGTAAGAAAGGAATTTTCAAAATAAAGGGAATGAGCCAATCTACCCTTAATGCAGAGTTGCCCTTTGGCTGTCATTAAATTCCCCTGAGCATGTGATTGCAAGTGACATCATTGATAATATCTAGACCAACAATAAAAAAATGTTGTCAGTTTTGCATTCAAAGGTCAGCATTCATTTTAAACACCAGATATGCACTGTGCAAAATAAAATCCTGAATGAGGAGCTCCTCAGACTTTTAAAAAATAACAAAATCATTGATCCATAGTATTTTAATTGATTCATAGTAGTTAATGGATCCATGGTTACTAAAGAAAGATTGATACGTAGTTGCAGCAGTGTCTTAAATATAACTTCTTTTCTAATTTTCTAATTTCTCCTATATTTTATTACATTTTGAAGAATATTTTATTGATAAAATCCAAATAATAATGCCCATATTTAGGGATGCATCCCATGGTCATCACACTTCACTTAAGTTGAAAATTCCAGGCAGGTTTGGTTTATAGTTCCTAAAACCATACTCCCTACATAAAACACCATATTTCAAGCATGTGCAGCTTACAGATTCCACACAAACAGAAAGGCTTCTTATTACAGAGTCCATTGTAACTGAAGGAGGACAATACCCTCTAGTGTTGGCCACATATAGTATATACTCACACCAGGAAGAATGGGAGGGCAAACTAGTACACAGAAGGCAATAAAAAATAAACCCTTCCCCTGTTTTTCCTCAATAATGTGAGAAACAAATGCTATCCATATATAAGTACTCCTTGCCTCTTCCCTCTCTTTTATTACTTTTACCTGAACTGCCAAATAAAAAATAACCAGTCTTAGCCTGATAACTGCCACCTTTGCTTCTCAGGAAGCTGAGATCTGAGGACTGTGGTTCAAACCCAGCTTGGGCAGAAAAACACAGAAGATTCTTTTTTTTTTTCTTTAAAAAAATTAATTGTCGGGGTAATGTACAGAGAAGTTACAGTTACATTCAACAGGTAGTGAGTATGTTACTTCTTGAACATTGTTATTTTTATGCAAAACTGTCGGTCAAAAAGCTAGAAATAGAGCTTTGGTGGCCTTGAGCGGAAACAAAGAAAGCAAGAAAGCAAGCAAGGAAGGAAGGAAGGAAGGAAAGAAGGGAGGGAGAGAAATTGAGAGAAAAGAAAGGGCATCAATGTTTGTGAAGTACTGCACCTTCTATCTGGCAAATATAATGTAACCCTTCTATTAATTACAATAAAAAATAAAAAAGAAAGAGAGGGGGGTAGAGAGGGAAGAAGAAAAGTCTCAGTGACAGCATCCAGGTTCTGCATTCAGGCCCCAGGACCTACACTACAAACAAACAAACAAACATACAAAAATCAGTCTTAGTTGTACTGGGAAGAGTGGAGGAGAATGATGAAAGGGATAAGATCCATCAAGATGTATTGTACTTTTAAACTGATTGTTAAATCATAAACCCTTTGTACAACTACTTAACAATAAGGAAAATTTAATAAAAAATAAACAAGCTTCTCAGTAATGGTCTTGCCATTTTTCCCTGGACTGATTGCTAAGCAATGTCTTAACAATGTGATATATTTAGTATAGATCTTATCTGTGAATTCACTTCCTGCAATTTCATGTATCCTTGATCAACTTCAGGCACAGCCTGAAAATATGAAGGGGGAAAAAATGTTCATCATTCTCCCAAACTTTCTTCTGCCCTTTATAAGCCCTCTGTCTACTTTCAATCCCCAGGGTATAGACTGAATTGTGCCAACTAAATTCATATACTGAAGTCCTGAGTTCCAGAAGCTTAAGGTTAAGACCAACTACCCAAATACAAGTGTCATGAATATTTTCAGGGCTGCCACACGGCACAGAATTCACCTTGAAGCCTCACACCAGAGAATAACCCTTCATCACTCTTTCCTCTTCATTCCCCATGTCAGTGAATGCAGAGAGTTCAGTGATATTTCCTGAATAGGTCTGCAATCTGTGTTTTCTTTCCATAGTCACTGCTTCTGTCCTTACTTGGCCTCATCTGGGATTCTGAAATCCAGGTGGCCCTGGACCCCTCATCTGGGATTCTGAAATCCAGATGGTCCTGGACCCCTCATCTGCACTCTCTTTACTTTCCAACACCCCTACAATTCATGTGATTGATGCCTGAGAACAGAGATGTCTATGAGGGCATGGAGAAAAAGCTCACATCTTCCATCTTCACTGAATCCATTCTGATAACATGGTGTATGTTGTCAGTCTTACTCTTAAATCTCATTACTAAGAATTCTTTCTCAGTTTCAAAGTCTAGCTTCCTGAGTATGACACTTTTATTCTCCTCCATATTTAATCCATTACATGATGTCTTCCTCATGTATAATACATTATATATCATATACATTATATAACATATTACATATGATATATTATACATTATATATTAAAAACATTATATATATCACATATTGTATAATATACCCTATATTATATAATGTGTATAATATATAATGTATTATATTGCATATGTGCATATTATGTTTTCATATTATAATAAATATATGCACATTATCATACATAACCATATGTAAGTATATCATATGTATATTATATCACTGTATTGTACAATTTTAAATATATATTTTATATATGTACTTATACATGCTCACATATTTTACATATGTATTTATACAGACATATCAGTGTATTAGCATTTATTATTCTCCCTTTATCTCTCCCAACTCCACTCTTTCCTTCAATTTTCTTAGTTAAATATGCATTGAATTTTTGGACTGTATTTCGCCCCATTCCTCCATCATTTGCTGAATCTTCTCCCTTTGAATCAATTATAAATATCTTAGTGATGAAAATGCTCTTTAACCATTTTATTATTATCGTTAAGTAATTGGACAAAGGAGTTTTTATTCAACAAAGAATTTTGATCAGTCATCCCTTTCATCATTAGCCCAATCTTTCCAACCATATCCCTTGACTCCATTTTCTTTCTTTCTTTCTTGCTTGCTTGCTTGCTTTCTTGCTTTCTTTTTGTGTGTGCACCAGTCCTGAGTATTGAACTCATGGCCTGGACACTCTCTTTGAGCTTTCTCCAAGCTAGCCCTCTACCACTTGGTTCAAAGTAGCACTTCTCGATTTCTCTGTGTATGTGATACCGAGGAATTGAACCCCGGTCTTCATGCATGCTAGGTAAGCACTCTACCACTAGGCCAAACTCTAGGCCCCCTTCCACTAATTTTTTTTTAATTTTTTAAGATATGCATTAAATTTTATGACTGTATTCTCTCTCACTTCCTTCTCTTCCTTTTTACTTCAAGAAGTGAACTTTGGTATGTCCTAATGTAAAATCTGAATACTAGAGAATACTTCTTGAGTCAGATATGGTAGAAGAAAGGTTAATACTCTGAAAAGGACTATGGACCCATTGAATTGGGTGAGAAATTTAGAAGGCATTAATAACCTTTGAAGTCCACATATTCCTATTCACTGCAAAAACGTAAAATACATTTTGTCCACTTATAAAATAAATGCTTGGTCCAGAAGTTTGGACTATTGGTAGAGTGCTTGCAGTAGAGTGCTCGCCTAGCATGCATGAAGACCCAGGTTCAATTCCTCAGTACCACATACATAGAAAAGCTGGAAGTGGTGCTGTGGCTCAAGTGGCAGAACACTAGCCTTGAGGAAAGCCCAAGGACAGTGCTTAAGCCAAGTTCAGTCTCCAGGATCAGCAAATAAATAAATAAATAAATTCTATTATTTTCTTTCTTGATCCTTATTCTTATAGAAGACAAGGCTGAAGAAAGGAAGATCATAACTTGAAACCAGTAGAGAGAGCAAAACCCTATCTCAACAAGCAAGTTAGATGTGTTGGCCACATTGGTATACAACACACAACAATAAGATCACAGTCCCAGGCCAGTAAAAACTAACACAAGCAAAACAAAGACAATAACATAGTTAAAGTAATTGCACACCTTCATCATAAGTGTGAGGCTATTAGTTCAAGCCTATATAGCCACACCCCACCCAGGAATGATTTAGAACATAATGTATATTACTTCATACAATTTCCTGACTAGGTTACTGCTTGGGTATCACTTGAAAGGAGAATATGATATGTGAATGTAATCATTTATGTGCTACAAATTACTAATATGATATTCTGAAGGTTGGTGGAAATCATATTCAAAAGTCTAGACTTTTGAATGTGTAAGTAAAAATATGGACATGTTAAAATAATAATAAATCTTAAGCTGTCTTACTTCCCATTATTTTTATCTTACTATGTGATATTAAAGGTCTTTCTCATCATAAAATTATCAGTAAGGAAATGAATCATTGACTTCAGAACTATGGAGTCCTTTGTAGAAAAAGAAGATAGAGTGAAAATTGATGCACTAAAACTACCTTTTCCTTGCCATGACTGTGCTGGAGCCCACCAGGGAACTCAGCCATGTAGAAACATGAGATCAGGGCACAAGCCTGGACTCTGCTGCTCACTGATTGTGGGACAGTAAGCAGATGATTAACCTCTGATTCTCTATAAACTCAGTCATAAAGCGTAATAGCAATAGGAAGCCCTGCTCAGTGAAATACAAATTAATTAAATAAATATGCCCATCAGAATAGGTTGGGCTGAACTACAGGTCAGAAGAAGCTGTGTAATGGTCAATAAATAACAGAAAACCTCCACAGTTCCAACCTCAGGTGATTTCCCAATCATGCTTGGGGTTGGTCAGAAAAAGACAACTGAGACTTCTGCTTTGAGCACAGAGGCTCTCTCGGTACCCAGCATCCATGACAGAGACTCTCATAGAACCCACCATCCAACACACAAGTTCTCACAGTACTCACCCCTCAGGCTCCCTCAGTAACCACCTTCCAGGATACATGCTCACATAGTACCCACCATCTAGAATGAACCCAGGCTACCCAAGAAAGAAGTAAGAATATGAGACTTGCAAAGCTTCCAAACAGAAATCACACCTTTCACATCTAATACATTTTCTCAGAGTGCCTCTCAAGAACAGAGGGAAAACCAGTCCTACTACATGCCCAGCCAGAAAGTTTTATTATATTTTATTATTTTATATTCATATGCTGTGCTAAATCTATGTGATATCTTACTATTTTCATCCAAAAATGACTAGGTAACAGCAGCTTTTTCTACTAGGTCTTTCTCCATTCAGGACTCATTGAGAAACAGCTTTACCCCCACTGTCTCATTTCTTTTCTCACCTTGACCAAATACTAGGAACAACAGACTTGATGAGTTGCCCTTCTAAAATACATTTTCTGTTCTTTTAGGGGTTTTTTGGTGGGGGGAGGCAACTCTGGGCTTCAACTCTGGGCCTGAGCACTGTCCTTGGGCTTTCTCAAGGCTAAAGCCCTACCTCATGAACCACAGTACCACATTTGGGTTTTTCTATGTATATGGCACAGAGGACTTGAACCAGGGCTTTGTACATGCTAAGCAAGTACTCTATCACTAGGCCAAATTCCTGACCTCTTTTATCTTTTTTAAGATGAAATGAGATTTTCTTTGGGGTGATCATGGTTAAAGGCCATAACATCCTTGGAATTACATGGGGATCCCAATTATATAAAATTTCTAGTCACAGTGCCATGTGTAAAATCCTATGAAAGACCATTCCATCTTTTAAAATAAATAATAAGATGAACAAATAAAATGAAACCTTCCTCTTCTGTCTCCAGAAGACAGAAATACTGTTAAGAGATACAGTGGTAATTCTTGAAAGTCAGGTGAAAAGGATGGATGATTGTAATGGGAATGGTGGCTATAACATCAATGTGTGACTGATCTGACACCAGTGACCTCTGTCCTTGTCACAGAAGATATATCTGCCTGACTCTGTGATCAAGATTCTTCGATTGGAATCAACGTATTTAGCCAATTCAATTTTAATTATCAAGGAACAGGAATTATTCCATCTCAAAGTTATGTCCTCTAGCCTTCTGGGTTAAGTACATGGCAGAAACTCTTAATTATTTTCAGTGTTTACTATTAACAAACCTGACTTTAATTATTAAGTTAGGACTGATCTGTCCACATTTCCACAGTCCCCCCACCACCAACACAGACACGCACAAGCATGTATACATACACAAACAAGTTCTTTTCTACATAAATTAAGAAAATGTGACAGTTTCAGTTTTAATTCTTTGATAATTTCAACAAATTGGTCTTCTTCCAATATTCATATCAATATTGGAAATGTTGTAAAAGATTAATATATTTTATAGATTTCTAAAATCTGCATTTCCTTATAAAAATTTTTATTAAAAGTTAGCAGAAGAAAGCATTCATAAAACCAACACTATTTTTAAAATGGTTTTTTTGTCAGTCATGGGGCTTTAACTCCATGCCTGAGCACTATCCCTGAGCTCTATCCCTGAACTCTTCAGCTCGAACTCTTCAGCTCAAGGCTAGCACTCTACCACTTGAGCTACAGAGCCATTTCCCCAAGACTGTATTTTAACGCAGAATGAGCTTAATAAATACAAAGGTTTTGGTTTTCTTGACATCAGAATAGGTATTATTATTTTATAATCCAGAAAGTATATGATTATTTCCTGTGGAAACTGATATAAAAGTATCAGAAAGCTCAAACATGCATTTTTCTGAACAACTATTAAATGCTTAAATATAATAAATTTTGCCTTACATGTGTGATATGTCCAAAATATTTCCCATTAGCCACAAGTGTACATGCACTCTTCTAACTTCTGTCCCATGAAATATTTCAGATCAGAAATATCTGTAACAATGTACTGAGTACTTTATCCAATGACTCAGTCTGTCTCAATCTCCAGAAATTCTTGGGTCACATTCAGACAAAATTCCTCTTTAAAACCTTCTGGGAACAATGAGACAGGCTGAGTCTGTCATCACTTTATAGACGATTGTATCCCTTGTATTTATTATCTTTTAATTTTGTGAAAACTGACTCACTGTCCTTCATTATTCACAGTTATTACTGAGAACTGAATAAGTAGAAGAACAAAAATTGTTGAATTTTTATAAGTGAATATAAGAAGACATGTTGGATGCTTACTAATAACTGAAACTAACAATGGATAAATAAAACACTATGAGTTCTTATTATAAGCATCTGTGTATGCAATGAGTCAGACAACGGTCTTGAAAGAAAACTTCGAAAATGTCAAGAAGATTGTTAAGCACAATTCTAATGTCAACCATTTCTGAGTCCCTAGTTAGTCAATAAGACACTAAGCTGGTTACTGCTGTGTGGGCTTTGTTGATGAGACTAAAGCTGCCCATCAACCGACCTTTAAATGGAAAAGTTACTTGACTTTCACAAGGGTCCTTTAAAGCGAAAGAGGAAAGCAAACGAGACAGGCAGAGATCAGAAGAGGAAAGGGAAAAGTTAAAGCTCTCTCCCACTTTTTTCATGCCTTCAGCCTTTCTGGCTTTTTGCTTACTTTCCATGTAAATCTGATAGACATGATTTCCCAAGGCAGGCTTTGGGAAAATAGCCTCCCTACCTACATCCCCTGTGAAGCTAGAATTATAGATGTTCCCCAGCCACACAGGGCTTGTTTGTTGAGGTGAGATCTTGCGAACTTCTCCAGGCTGGTCCTGTAAAGTGATTCTCCTCATCTCTGCCGCTTGAATAGCTGGGATGCTGGATATAAGTCACTATGCCTGGGCTAGCTGCTAAGCTTTTATTTTGCCCACACTATCATATTATATTTCTGGGTAAAACACTACTACTAATAATAAAATCTATTAAAATCTAAATGTATGTTCCATGAATGCCCCAATAGAGAAGAGTCTGCAATTTGGAAAGAATGGCTGGTATATTATGGTCACAATTATTATTTCTAGGATACTTGTGCTCAGTTTATACTCCTGCAAAAATAGCATGACAATGGCATCTATTCACTTGTGTTTTTATAAGGAGTAAATGAAATAATTGAAAATACTTATTTCACTACCTGACACCTGGTGCAAACACTGTAAAAGTTGCTATCATTAAAAAGATACTATGTTTTTGATTGTGACTTACAGTTTTCATGAATGAGACCAAGAGTTGCAGTGAAAGCTGTAAGATGGCAATGTTGACTTTGTAACAAGTAAGCATCACTTTCAATCAATCACTGACTAACCAGACTAAACAACCAACAGGCACATCCTTTGCTGCACTGTGTCCAAACACAATGATCTCCCATTGTAGGTGGGTACTGAGGATGATCTGTTGAAATCCTGAGTAACTGCCCTGTCCTCCTAAAGAAGCTTCCAGAACAATGTAGAATGAATACTCTAGACTTTGTCTGCAGAAGATGTTCATTCTATCTGGAATCACTAACAATCTGATAAGCAATGAAAATGGAGGCAAATTCCCTTTTTTTTTTCCTTTTTCCTGTTGCTTCGGGCAGTCAGGAACTGGCAGTATGCTGTGTAAACTCCAGAACAACTGTTGACAATGCCTTTGGTGAGCACAGTCTGGGGTGGCAGCACTTGAGAGAAAAATCAGAGGTGGCACTGGGAAATGAGAATGGCAGACAACATCATGGTGCCCTCCCAAGAGATGCAGGAGTCGTTCAGCGTGAAGCCCTGAGATCAGACATTCACAGCACTGCAATCTGCACCCCATGCTGTGCCCTCCACTTCTGAAAGAGCTTATGAAATGACAAAGGCAGCATAGAAAAAGTATTAAAATCCCTCATCGAATGCCTGTCATCTCCTGTGGAAAGACAGCCTCTCACGGACATGAGCTCCTACCATGTAAAGGAGCAAGAGGGGCCTATTACAATTTGGAGGCAATCTAAACTGCCTCAGGAATTTCACTACCCTGGGGTTTCTTAGGAGGGGAGAATTAAGCTTCTTCACATTTGTGTAGTTTTTCTACTTTAAACTTTGAGGGAATTGTCACTGCTGTCAGTGCATTAGGATTGCAAAGACAGTCCAGACAAATAACTACAGAAAGGAAAGATGGTAAGCAGCACTAAAAGGATGTGTGTGTGTGTGTGTGTGTGTATCTTGTATATTATTTTATATAACTATAAAGAGGCACATAGGCATTGAACTCATGTTTCTCTCCTAAAAAATCTGCTTTTGGTTTCATTATATGTGAGTATCTAAAATCTTGTATATAGAATCCTGTATGATATATATATATATTTCCTGTAAAAGAAATCTGTTATGTCAGGAAATGAGAATAGATTATAGATATACTTTCTGTAAAGAGAAACTAAATTCCAGCAAGGGACGTAACTTACAGTACCAGTTAGTATTGCTCCTGGTTTTAAGACATCATTACAATGTCATATAACGTCACATCCTTTGACTGGCATTCTTGGCCAGATTTCAAGATGGTCCCAAACACCTGACATCTAATGTAACATATTTTCTTGTAGCTCTTCAGACACTTATTAATTAGGTGTTACAGTGAATGGGTTTAACAAATGTAATTAAGATCTCAATCTACTGGCAGAGAAGATTTCCCTTTGTAGGCCTGGCTTACTTCAAAGAGCCCTTCAAGGATGCTGGGATTTTCCTAGTGAGACTGTCAAATCATGAAGGGAAGATGGATGTAGGACATTGTTTGGACTGGACGTGGATCTGCTCAAAATTCTTACAGGGAAATCATTACTCTTACTGTGTCTGTGTTTGTAAATAATCTCTGAGGACATAATACAGATTAAATAATCCACAAAGGCTTCCTACACCAAAAGATTTAGTGTCTTTACAAGAAGAAAGACCATCCCATTGCCATGAGCACACAAAAGTGAGCCAGATGAGGGCACAGCAAGATAGCAACCAGTCCTGGAAAAGTCAGGAAGTAGCCTCACCAGGAACCATTCCTGAGTGATCCATCATAATGGACTGGTAAAGCCTAGAGCTGACAAGAGCACATCCTCCCCTTAAACCACCCATGCCTGCAGACTGGGCTATGACAGCCTAAGAAGACTCATTTGAGAAGACTTTCCACTTGAGGTTCTCCGACTGACAGGTCAAGTGGCAAAGAACGTGAGGAGGAGAGCTAGCTGAGTTGTGGAAGAACAGGATTCTCAAACCTCAATATGACAGATGCTATACTAGTTTGGCAAGATAAGGCTTGGGAAAGAATCAGAGGTATAGACAGATGCATAATATTGCATGCAAGTTTTTCAAAATAATAAAGTTAAATACCTCCACATCTAGTAGTGAGCAATGGATTGGATTACTTACAGCATCTCTGGATGTTGAACTATTTTGTATTGTTAAAAAGTGTACAAACAAGATCCTGGTTAAATTTAAAATGATATAATATGTTATGTCTCTATATTTATGTATATTTGTGTATATGTCATATACACAAAATAATTTTACATGCAAGTACACCATAATAAAAAAGAAGACAGAATCCTCAAAAAATAAACTGAAAAAACACGAACAGAGAACTTATTTCCATATCTTGGAGTTTGTTTCAATATATATGGGGATATAGGCATTGAACTCTTATGTTTCTCTCCTAAAAGAACCCTCTTTTGGTCTCACTGTATGTGAGTATCTAGAATCCTGTATAATTTATCATATTCCAGTGTATTTTGGATCTCATTTCCACATATCAGACAGAACAAGCACTCTGAGCTTGGTTTACCTCATTTAACATGAATTTGTTCTAGTTCCATCCATTTCCCTACAAATGATAAATTTTATTCTTTCCAATGGCTGTGCAAAATTCCGTTGGTTAAAGTTACCCCATATTTTGTATATAGGTACCACAAAATAACTTCTATTTCAAACAGTTGATAAATGTCATTTCTGGTGATAGGATTAGAGACTGTTGAACTTTTCGCTTCTTTATTTCTTGTATTCATAAATTTTAAAAGTGCAGCCCCTGGGGCTGGATGTTTGGCCTAGTGGTAGAGTGCTTGCCTAACATGCAGGAAGACCCGGGTTCGATTACTCGGCACCACATACATAGAAAAAAAAAAAGCCAGAAGTGGTGCTGAAGCTCAAGTGGTAGAGCTCTAGCCTTGAGAAAGTCCAAGGACAGTGCTCAGGCCCTGAGCTCAAGCCCAGGACTGGCAAAAACAAAAAAACAAAAAACTGTAGCCCATTTACAATGAAGGATTTTTTAAAAAGAATAATAAAGACAATTTTAAAGATACCTCAGATGGAAATGTTTTATGTTGCTGCCTTCAGAAATGAAGTGCAAGACACTTTTCCTTCAGTATTAGCTTCAGGAGAAAAAGCTATTTTTTTGTCTTTATGAGGTAATTGCATTTTAATTTAAATGTGTTTTCAGACCTTGGGACAAGTTCTCCACACTGGGGGTGAAGGTCCTGGGTTGTGAGAATTTCATACGATAGAAAAATGCACAGATCAAGTTGATATGCATTTTTCACAGCTTTGTAAATATTTCAGAATAATTTTTGATAACCATAAACTGTGAAAATAATCCCAATTATTATCATTGTGGTCACTGAGACATTAATTTAGAGGAAGCATTATAGTATTACGAGGCAGTTATATAACTGGAAAAAATGGACTGGTGAGAGTATTGGCATAAGATACAGCAATGTTTTGTAATGGGTTCTAAGCCCAAATGCACCTTAATAGCATAGATGAGAGTACACCAAGAACTCAACACTGATTTAATTTCAAAGTTCCCAGTGCTTTATCACTCATATGTAATTATGGCTAACTCATTAATTACCTTCTTGAAAAGTAATATTGAACTGCTGAATTAAAGGATACTTTAC
Organism: Megascapheus bottae; assembly: GCF_031878675.1. NCBI lineage: Eukaryota > Metazoa > Chordata > Mammalia > Rodentia > Geomyidae > Megascapheus > Megascapheus bottae. The sequence goes on from NC_143511.1 coordinate 57,222,313, forward strand.
AAAGCTAATTTAGCACACAATTAAATGAAGTCAAATATAGTTCCGACTGCTGTAACAATTGGCCTGAGGCATTCCACTTTAGAAAAATTATTTAGACGTGGTTAATGTAAAAGAATAGAAACTCTAGAAATAAGCATGAAAAAGCCAAACCAGTAAGTTTGTCACAAAATGATAGGTCAAGTAAGCTGGTAAATTTAATTTAAAAATGTTATAGGGCTGGGAATTTGGCCTAGTGGTAGAGTGCTTGCCTAGCATGCATGAAGACCCGGGTTCGATTCCTCAGTATCATATACATAGAAAAAAGCCAGAAGTGGTGCTGAGGCTCAAGTGGTAGAGCTCTAGCCTTGAGAAAAGTCCAAGGACAATGCTCAGGCCCTGAGCTCAAGCCCAGGACTGGCAAAAAAAAAATGTTGTAACATTGCTGCTAAGTGGTAAACATGGCTGATGAAGATCTAAGTCAAAAATAGATTGATCTAGTGTTATTCTTCTGTCATGTGGAAGGAGAAAAACTCACTTCAGGAGTTTATGTGTATCTCCTTGGTTAGGTGAGTAGAAGAGAAGGGAGGAGGCAATAAAAAATACAATGAGCATCCAACACAATTAAGAAAAGTGAAAGTGATTGTTATGTGGGGTGGGATCAGGAGGAAAGGAGTAGATGAATGGGAAGAAGAGGGGGTGGATGCAGTCAAGATGTCAATGCATAGCCCACAAAATTAACAAGAGTGATGGAAGGGTTGGGTTGGGAGAAACAAGTGAAAATGCTCAAAGGGTGACATTGAGCAAGATGCATTGTATTCACAAACTGCTTTGTTAAATGACAATCAACCATAATCATTTCTTTGACAGTCCTGGGACTTGAACTCAGGGCCTGAACTCAGGGCCTGAGCACTGTCCTTGGGCTTTTCTCAAGGCTAGAGCTCTACCACTTGAGCCACAACACTACTCCTGGCTTTTTTCTATGTATATGTAGCAAGGAGTCGTACCCGGGTCTTCGTGCATGCTAGACAAGCACTCTACCACTAGGCCAAACTCCCGGCCCCCCAAACATAATCTTTTTAAATGAACTGAGAGCAGAGTACTTTCCAGGCATGCTCTGTAACGTTTTACCCACACTCCCAGGTCTTATTGGTTGGTTACTCTTACACAGCGGTTCCTGAGTTTTACTTTGGCTCTCTGGACCATGATCCTCCCCATTATCACTCTGCAGCTGGGATGCTATGTGCTCATTTGTTTTGTTTTTTTTTGCCAGTCCTGGGCTTGAGCTCTGGGCCTGACCACTATCCTTGGACTTTCTCAAGGCTAGAGCTCTACCACTTGAGCTTCAGCACCACTTCCAGCTTTTTTTTCTATGTATGTGGTACCGAGGAATTGAACCCAGGTCTTCATGCATGCTAGGCAAGCACTTTAACCACTAGGCCAAACTCCCGGCTCTGTGCTCATCTTTTTCAAATTTTTTTCTCATTTGACACTGAGTGTGAAATGTTTAGGAGGGTTGGTCTCAAACTGTTGTATACCTCTCTACTGTGTAACCGAGGGTACAGGTGTGAGTCACTGCAATTAACCCTTACTATATCACATTGATCTCTATGCAAACATTCCTAGCCCATAACCAGTTATTTGCTACATCATATCCATTAGCACCTATCTGTCGGGACATGTTTCTGAGGGACATACTCTGCTATTTCAGTGTGCTTTAAAGATGAGGGGTGGGGGTAGGGGGGAGGGAAATGGGGACCAAGACATGTGAAAGGGTATCAATGTATGGGAATTAATGCACCATCTATCTGTCAAATATCATGTAACCCTTCTATTAATTACAATAAAAATATATGAAAAAAAGAGTCCATTGCCCAGATCTGGGCATGTATTTGTTGCACCCTGTAAGAACACAGTAGGGCAGCTTGCTTCCTAGATATATTGAGTCCTGAATTTTCCTAGGAACAAAAGGCATCAGTTAATGGAGGCTAAAAATACCCAACTCTCTTTGATAGCTTACTTTTTTATTGGCCACGTTTCAGGGACACCAAGTTTGAAAATAAACAGCAACATGATAAGGTGCAATGCTTTTATCTTTGAAACAACTCAGGCATTGTCAAATTTACACCTGCCTCTCCACTAATTAGATTCATTTTCGTTATGTGACCTGAGAGCTCCCATGCTCATAAATCACAGGACCGGTGCCTGTAACACATTCAGAGAAACTTTCCTAATTTCACTTCTGCCTTTCACTACTTCATATCATATTTGGTTTTATAAATGCATACATATGTATACACACATATCCATATATGTATTTATATACATATAAAGGCATTCATATCTTTTATGTATATATACATAAAATAAATATGATATATAAACACATATATCCATATAGATATATGTATATATGCATATGGATAAATACAGGTAAATGTACACATACAGATACACATGTATATGTCTACATATACCATGCATTTGGCCTCTGCCTCCACATGTGGACTTAGACAATCATGCTCTATCCCACTCACTCTGTGGGATCTGCCTCAGCAGATGTACACAAGTGGATTCATCCTCTTTCCCTTGAGTAATTTCTGTCTTTCAGGAGTCTAGTAAGATTTCCTTTCCTTGAAATGAGGACTTTCTGCAAGCGAGGCACAAATACAGTAACATTTGGGAAAAGGCTTGAAATTTGTTATACCTCTAGTGTGCTCCCTTTTTCTGTCTCCCTGCTCTTTAATTGTAAAAATGGCGTACAGAAGGGTTACAGTGCCATAAGTAAGGTAATCATTATGTTTCTTTTTTTTTTTTCCTTTTGTTGGTCATAGGACCAACCCTGGGCCTAGACATGATCCCTGGGCTCTTCAGCTCAAAAGCTCCCCACTACCCCTGGAGCCACAGCGCCACTTCTTTTCTAGTAGTTAATTGGAGATAAGAGTCTCAAGAACTTTAATGCCCAGGACAACTTTGAACTGCAATCCTCAGAGCTCAGCCTCCTGAGTAATGAGGATTATAGGCATGAGCCACCATGCCCAGTTCAGTACATTTCTTTTCAGTGTTAAACCCCTCCTGACAGCGATAGGACAGGTAATTCTACCTTAACATGTTAACAGTTACTGTCAAATTTGCCCTGACTCAAACAACTTATAAAACAATGGAATCTGATAGTAAACCATTCTCTCCCACCCTCACCTATATGACATGTTTGATCGTTTTAGTTGATTACAAACATACACATTTCACTCTACATTTGCGGTTTTGACCTAAAACTGTGAATTGATGAAGCTTTGAACACAGACATTTCAGTGGTGGCGACAGTATTAGTGCACCTAGAGCAGATTGGAACACTGCTGAACCAACAAGGCTCCCGTGAAACCTGCTCCCATTTGTAGCTTTTCTGCTGGAAGTGATGGGCATTCCAATAATTGGATTCCTGAAGAAGTGGAGACTGCCTGCTTCCCACACCAGCCACTGAATTAAGTTTTATCTTGCTGATTGTTTTGGCCCAATTAATCTGCTTAGGTCAGGTGCCAAGATACTGTTAAGATAAGATCTAAGGAGGAAGAGTAGGGCCTGATCCAGAATAACAGGTGTGTTTGTGGAGTTTTAAATCTGAGTTTTCTTCCTAGTCACAAAGACGGGCACTGGCATTGTAATAACTTTGTTTACTTCTGTAATTGTTTTATATTCTTAGGGGACCTTGGTACCATAAAATCTCCTTGACTGTAAATTTCTAAAGAGCGCACAAGTGCTTATTGTGCTTGCATTCCCAAGATTTAGAATATATCCTGATAGGTTTCAGATTTCTGATTATACAATTACTGTATGACTCTACAAAAATAGTACCTCTTGTCCTATAAGAATAGAAATGACTGTGAATTCGACTTCCAGAAATTGACCCAGACCCCTCTTTTCATGCTGCTGAAATTCTGTAAATGTCGTTTTATTGACCTAGAGCTTCCTCTGTCATCCTTCATGACAAAACCCCTTTCTCTCTCATTTTATGGGTAGAATCATTGGCATCCTTCTATAGAACCATTTGCAGAGATTACACATTCCCACAGTGCGTGGCATCCTTTGATAGAAAAATGTGCTGCATGGACTAGATACCTGTAAAATACTGGAGATTTACTGTCTTCTCTTCTTTGGAAGATGAGTAAAGTTTCTCTCTGCGAAAGAGTATGAAAAATTACTTTTCTTATTCATAGTACAGATCATTTAGGAAGTAAAGACTGTTTGCTGTTAAGACTTTCATGTAAAATAGAGAACTCATGACTCACACATATCTAAATCAATGTTAATCATTCTAAGTAAAATAAATAAGTCTGGAAAGCATGTAGTTTTATAGAATTATTGTTTCCTGATTTTGTATTTATAAAGGAAATATATTTATTTCTGTAATTTGAGTCTATAGGTCAGCTGTCAAATGACATTGTCAAAAAGCTGATATACATTTCTCAACATTGAAGAATAAAAGCTAATAGCAACTTATTATATTTGTATTCATACTGTCTACATATGGATACATATTTATAACAGGGATGATAACATTTTGCAAATATCACTTGCATGTGTGTTTTTAAAAATCATTTTTGCATGATTTCAGTCCCATGTTATTAAATACTGGTTTAAAGACATTGTTGGAACTTAACTAAAATTTATGTAACCATCTGTCCAGTAGAGAAAATTTAGAATGTTACAGTTGTTTGGTTTGACTACATAACACTGCAGTGAATATTTATGATTCTGTATCCAGTGTACCATTAATTTGAATCTAGATATCCTACAAGCTACATGCATCATTTAGCCTACTATTTTCTCTCTTCTAAAACAAAGTGAAATAGGGGCTGGGACTGTGGCCTAGTGTAGAGTGCTTGTCTAGCATGCATGAAGCCCTGTGTTCAATTCCTTGGTACCACATACACAGAAAAAGCCAGAAGTAGCTCAAGTGGTAGAGCACTAGCCTTGAGAAAGCTCAAGGACAGTGCCCAGGCCCTGAATTCAAGCCCAAGAACTGTCAAAAAAAGATAAGAGATGCTGGTGTCGTGGCTCACACCTGTAATCCCAGCTACTCAGAAAGCTGAGATCTGAGAATCAAAGTTCAAAGCCAGACTCTAGAAACGGGAAGTGGGGCTTGGTAGGGTGGTAGCCTTGAGCTGAAGAGCTCAGGGACAGCACCCAGGCTTTGTTCAAGCCCTATCACCCACCCCCACACACAAAAAAAAAGATGAGTAAAATAACTAGGGATTTTAAGCACTTCCTGTCCAGTGTACTGTTGGTATGTTTAGAACTGCATCCATATTCACATTGAAATCTTTAATCTATAAATGCCCTAGTAAGATTTAGCATTCCATTTTAGTAATATGTTTCACTTGAGACTCACCTACAGACTGTGTTTCCAAGTTGATACTATGACATAGCTTTGGTATTAAATAAAAACACGTTTATTGCATATACTTTTCCTACTAAAAAATAAAAGCAAAACATTGATGTTACAAATCAATTAAAATCATACATATGTACACGTATGATTAAATAAAGATAGCATCTCTCCAACTCCAAAGCTATGATCTTACTTCCCAGACTGGCTCAATTTGTTGTTAGTTTTCCTGGAACTTTTTCAATGTGTGTATACATATGTGAGTGAATACATATTCACACATATGCATAAAATACAACACTGAGTATTCCCAGAATAGTTTTTGCTTTTTCTAAGATTGTGATAGTACACAAGGTGGCCCTATGAATTTGAGGCAACTTTAAATCCTTCCTGGGTAATTTGTATTTGTATAGCTCCTTGCTGAATATAAGTTTTGTGCACATAGTCCCATATGTCTAGTTATAAAAAAAATCAGCGATCTCAATTCACTTTTCATTTCAATTTATTTTTTTTTCTTTCCTTACTGGGGCTTGAATTCAGGACCTTATATTTGCTAGGTTTGCTTCCTTCGTTGATGTTCTACCACTTGAATTATGTCTTCACTCTGCTTTTTGCAAATTATTTTAAAGATGGAATCTCACTGACTTTTTGCTCCTACTAGCTTTGAAATACAGTCTTCTAAACTTCAACTCCTTGAGTAGCTAGGATTACAGGATCCAAAGCCATTTCTGTTCCATTTTTCTATTGTGAATAATGTGAGGTACAAGGCAGACAATTTTTTCCCTGGTAAACTATATTCACACCGAAGTTTTGAAATTAGTGACAGGTTATCATCAAAATTAAAGTAAGTTCTTCTATGTGATTTAGTTTAGGAAAAATAGGTTTTTCTCACTTTTGTTACTGTATGATAGCATATGGGTAATTTGGATTATTATGAAGTAGTAAACATGTTTGATTAATAACAAGTGCTGGAATCAAAAACAGGTTATGTATTTTGATCTAGTGAATGGAATAGCCCTTAAAAAACGATTCTGAAATGGTATCAGTGGATACAATCAGTAATTCCAGAGGTAATCCTTTCTTGTATATCCAGGTTTATTATTCTTTTTTTTTAATTTTTTTTTAATTTTTTTTTCTTTTTCTTTTTCTTTTTTTATTGTAATTAGTAAAAGGGTTACACGATATTTGCCAGATAGGTGCATTAATTCACATACATTGATACCCTTTCACATGTCTTGGTACCCGTTTCCCTCCCCCCCCACCGCCCACCCATCTTGATATTCCCCCCTTCCCTATCAAATTTCAAATGTCCAAATACAAATAAATTCAATATATCAGATAACAAAGTGAGATACTATACCAATATGAGATAACCAAGGGACAGCAAAGGAGATGAGAGACAACATAGTACATTAAGGACAACAATCATTCATTATATGGCTTTTGTTTCAATATCCTGGAGGTCCTTTCAATTAGCTTCACATTATATGTCCTTATGTATCAAGAGTTTGCTCTATTGCAAATCTCTGCTAGTAAAGCCCAAGGTTTCTACTGATTATGACGAATGAGGGAAACCATTGAGCCTAAGTTCCTTTGAGTCTGGCTTACTTCACTTAATATGATGTTTTCTAAGTCTTTCCATTTCCTAACAAATGGGGCGATCTCATTCTTTCTGACAGCAGCATAGAATTCCATTGTGTACAAATACCACAACTTGTTGATCCACTCATCAACTGAGGGACATCTAGGTTGGTTCCATATCTTTGCTATGGTGAATAGTGCTGCAATGAACATTGTTGTGCTAGTGGGTTTAGTATGTCCTTGTTTCTGGGTGGTTGGGTAAATGCCAAGTAGTGGAATTGCTAGGTCATAGGGGAGTTCTATGTTTAGCCTTTTGAGGCACTGCCACACTGCTTTCCATAGTGGTTGAACGAGTTTGCACTCCCACCAACAGTGTAGTAGTGATCCCTCCTGGCCACATCCCCTCCAGCATCTGTTGTTATTCGTTTTCCTGATCTTGGCCATTCTAGCTGGAGTGAGGTGGAATCTTAGAGTTGTTTTGATTTGCATTTCTTTTATGACCAGAGATGTTGAGCATTTCTTCATGTGTCTATAGGCCATTTTTGTTTCTTCTTCAGAGAAGACTCTCTAATCCTATAGACTCTACTCCCAAACTCCTTGAGCTGATTCAAAGCTTTGGAAGAGTAGCAGGCTATAAAATCAACCCTCAAAAATCAACTGCCTTCCTTTATGCCAACAGTGAGAGGAACGAGGCAATAATCAGGAAAGAAACTCCTTTCACAATAGCCTCAAAGAAAATAAAGTACCTAGGAATTAGCTTAACTAAGAATGTAAAGGACCTTTTTGACGAAAATTTAAAACCCTGAAAAAGGAAATTAAAGCAGTACTGAAGAAATGGAAAAACCTCCCATGCTCCTGGATTGGAAGAATCAACATTGTGAAAATGACAATCTTGCCAAGAGCTATCTACAAATTCAATGCAATACCCATCAACATCCCAATGCCATTCTTTAAAGAAATAGAAGAGGCAATCCAAAATTTCATATGGAATAATAAAAGACCCCGTATAGCAAAAACACTTCTTAGCAGAAAGAACAGCGCTGGAGGAATTTCAATTCCAAACTTTAGACTCTATTACAGAGCTATAATTCTCAAAACAGCTTGGTACTGGCACAGGAACAGGCCTGAAGACCAATGGAATAGAACTGAGGACCCAGATATTAAACCACAGACCTATGGCCACCTAATCTTTGACAAGGGAGCCAAAAAAATAGAATGGAAGAAAGAGAGCCTCTTCAACAAGTTGTGCTGGCAGAACTGGTTAAGCACCTGCAGAAAACTAAAGCTGGATCCTTCCTTGTCACCTTGCACTAGAATTAACTCCAAATGGATCAAAGACCTGGAGGTAAAAGCTGACACACTGAAAACTCTACAGGAAGGAATAGGAGATACACTAGGCCTCCTTGGCACAGGTCGAAACTTTCTTAATAAAGACCAAGAATCACAACAAATCAGAGAAAGGCTGGATAAGTGGGACTGCATTAAACTGCAGAGCTTTTGTATGGCAAAGGACATAGCTAGTAAACTAATCAGGAAGCCTACAGAGAGGGAGAAGATCTTCACCAACCAAACAACGGACAAAGGCCTCATATCTAAAATATATCAACAACTCAAAAAATTGAATCACTCCAAAACTAACCTCCAAAGTAACAACCATCCCATTAAAAAATGGGCCAAAGACTTAAACAGGTTTATTATTCTTCTAGGTGTTTTCAACAAAAAGATTCTAGCGCATCAGTAGTTGTAAGTACCTAATGTTTTTATTTTCTCTTAGAAGAAAAATAAGAGTCATTGGTAAAAAAAAAGTTTTCAAGTGTTGCTAGAACTGGTAATGATAACAACAATAGTACTGCTGTGAATAAAACAGATCATACAAAGAGTGGTATTTGATATTGAGAAATTGCTGGGGGGTTTATGTTAATAATAGTAGTGATAGAGTTGATAGCTCCTAAAGAACTTCAAACTAGAATAGTGGAAATATTTTTTTCTAAAAGAAGAAATATGGCCCAAGTTGGGCACAAGCCTAAAGAGTTTCAGGAAGTCTCCTGACAGGGTACACTTTATGAAGGATTTTGCTATTGCAATTTGTTCACATAGGAAGGTCTTAGTAACACTTTCAATTGTTCAAAGCAAACCACTCTGACTCACATAAGAAAAAAACATTGACAATTGCATCTAGATATATAATCATGAAAATACAAGAGAAAGTCCACTCATCACAGAATAATTTCAATAACATTAACAGCTTCTAGAATTTATGCAACAAATGACTTGTTTGATGTGTTGAAAATGTCAACTAAAAATCTATACCTACCAAAACTACTCTACAATAATGAAGAGGATATTAACATATTTTCAGTAACCAAAAGCTAAAATAATTCTTCGTGATAAGAAATATTTACTCCAGGAAAACAAGTTCAGGAGAGGGGGTAGGGGAGGGAAATGGGGGCAAAAACATGAGAAGAGGTATCAATGTGTGAGAACTAATGCACCTTCTATCTGGCAAATATAACTGTAACCCCTCTATTAATTACAATAAAATTTTTTTAAAAATTTACTCTACTTGAAGGAATATTTACTCTACTTGAAGGAATACTGAAAACAATCATTCTCACTGTAAGAAAGTGACCTTACATGTTAAATCCATATAAATTGGAAAACATCATTAGTAAAATATTATCAGTAAAAATATAGATAAATAATAAATATGAATATACTTCTATGTTTAACTTTTTCTGTCAGATTTATAAGAAAAAATGTCTGTTCCTTCCAATTCTATACTATGTTTGATTAAAAATTATAGCTGGAGCAATTATTCAAGACATGAAAATTAAAATCAGTAAGACTGAATAAAAAATTACATTAACCGATGACACAAGTTGTATAGACAAAGTTTTAAGGAAAGTAGGACATAAGAACTAAAAAAACAGGTGAAATAAAATTTTAGAAATCAAAATCAGAACTTAAAACAAATTATAACTTTACATAAGAACAATGAACAACATACTCTAAGCATTATCAAACCAATAAAAGACCTAGTAATAAAATTAATTTTTATGAAAAGTACAAATCTTAAACAATAAAAACTACAAATCATTGTTGAAGCAAATGAATATACAACTTGTTCCCTTATGTTTATAGATATAATGGCTTTTACTTTAACTTCTCTTAAAGTAATGCACTCTGAACACCACTATTGTAAATATGAGGAACAAAATTGAACCTGATTCTGCAGATGTGAGTAATTCCCGAGAGCTGTAACCCCTATGCACATGTGCCGTAAAAGAATCTTTGAGCTATCTCCAGCTCACACCATAGTTTCTTCTCTTCTCGTTTCCCATCTCTAATGACTGTTTTAACATTTGCACTCCTAACTCACAGACTCATATAACATGCTCTTTAAGCTATGTCTGCACGACCCTATGAGGCCACGTCTACTGCTACTACATGGCAGAACCCTGCCAAGTTACAGGATAGATTCCTCAGCTATGAATAATGCTCCCTACTGATTGTCCCTGTCATTCAGCGATCCATTAGATGTATATGTCAGATATGCTTTCCTAAAGCTAGCTGGCCTCCAGACTATGGTCTGTTATCTGTCATCAGCTCCTAGGAAAGAAATGTGGTCCTTGTTTTCATTCACTGGAGCGTTACTCCACAAATTCTCATGAGTTTCTATCCTAGAGTAAGTAAACAACATATTCCTACTATAGAGAAATATGAAGAAATGTTAGGCGACTAGCAGTGTATGAGACCCAATAAAAATGCTCATTGTGAAACATACCCCCTGAAGAAGAATCACACAAAAACATAAAATGGAACCATGTTAAACTTTAATTTCTTATTTTATCAGTTATTAAAGGGGAGAAATAATCAAACAAAAAAGTAGAGAGCACAACAGGGTCACAATTTTAAAATAGACCTTTATTACAATATAATGCAAGCCGTTTGCTAAGAGTATGCAAGTATGAGGAGTCAAAAAAATGTTTCCAAGTTCCTCTTTTCATAATTATCCTTGTTAATCTTTTCATTTAAACATCTCCACACTTCTTTTCATAGGTAATATTAGAACTTATTAAAGGATTATAAGACTATTTAAAATATCTTGTCACTCCATTTTTCTTGATTATTTTATTTATTGTGTGTGAGTATGTATGACTTAATGTCTGATTATAGATTTCCTCTGTAATTATAGGCTTTGTGTCATGTTTTTCTTAGTGCAAGACTCCATGAAATATGTCTTTCTCTTTTGTAACGTGTATGTTACAGTAAAACAAAGGGTGATGGGAAAATATTTCTTTACAACAGGCATTTTACAAACACTGAAATTGCTAGGGAAAGAATGACATTGAAATTTAATGTAGTTGAACATGTTTGGAATCCAATACAAGATCAATTAACCAGAAAATTGATAGCCCCATAAATGTATACCAAAGCTTCTCAATGAGACTACATTCAATTTTATGAGGGTTATGCATAGAGGACACTTACAGAAATAGACCACACATTTTACTGTTGATTTACACGGAGAGTTAGAACCCTAACTATGTTTTTGCATTTGCAAGTATGTGCACAGCATGTAAAAGAAGTTCATAGATCTGAACTAGGTATACACTAGAATTCATATACCAGAAGTATCTGTTAGGTTTTAGATGTATTGCATTCCTTTACTCACACATATTTGTCTGTCTGTCTGTCTGTCTGTCTATTTTTGCCAGTCCTGGGGCTTGAACTCAGGGCCTGCACTGTCCTTGAGTTTCTTTTTGCTAGCACTCTACCACGTGAGCCACAGTACCACTTAAAGATTTTTGTTTGTTTGTGTGGAACTGAGGAATGAAACCCAGGGCTTCATGCATGCTAGGCAAGCACTCTACCACTAGGCCACATTCCCAGCCCCTGTTTCTAAATATTATACAAAGCTTTGCAGATCATCTTGCTGATTGGTTAGCACTACTAGGCTTCAAGTCCTTTTCCTGATTGACAATATTTACCATCTGCTTCCATCCACTTAGAGAAGAACAATAATTTTTCGGTTTCTCCTATCTAAACTCTTCATCATGTATTTCATATTCCTAGGGGCAACTAAGCAGATCACTTCAGAGGGATGACAGACAGACTGAGGAAACCAGACCTCAACCACAGGATCCTCCATGGTTTTACAGATAATATCAGGCCATTCCTCTGATGGTCATTTAATGAACTATGACTTCATCTAACCAAACTGAGATACTGAACATCTAACCAAACTGAGATACTTGCAAATTCCTATGGATCACTAGATTAAGTGAGGTCTCCAGCCCTTGGCCTTGATGATACTTTTGCCCCTGTGACAAACCTTAACAGTGATACTCACTCCCTTCCCTCCCAAGGAACAGGGTACGCACAGGAGACATACCTAACAAGATGGTGGTCCCAGCCCAAGCTCAGGGAGCCTTATCTGAAAAATAACCACTATAAAACAAAAGAACAGTCCAGGCACATTTTGTAATGCCTTTATTATCTCTTATTTAGAAGATAATTCACAAACATTAGCTGTGGAACCATGATTATCTGCTTATGTTACAAATATGCATGTCAAAAATTCAAAGGATGGTGAGGTAATAAAATAATATCAAAGCATTTTGTGTGCGTACAATCGTAGCTGTAATCACTTGAGACGTTTTAAATTAAATATTAATTATTATACCCAGGGCCACCACTTAAAAATAATTTTAAAAAGTATAGCAAAAGTCAATGAAATTAAAATGACATACAAAAGAATGGTTATTTTCCACAAAAAACACAATAATTAAGAAGACAGAGAATAAACAAAACATAACATTCAATAAACATAGCAAAACACCCAATTTAAATCTTGATGTGTTACAAATAGTATTAAAAACAAATGAAATAAAACTGCAAACAAAAAAATGTTGCAAAATGAAAAAAATTTTAATCTACCATAATGCATTCAAGTATACATAAAACAATTGAGTAAGGCAGATCCAAAGGAACATAAGCTCAATGATTTCCCTCATTTGTAATAATTAGTAAATACCTAGGACTCTCTTAGCAGAGGATTACAACAGTGTAAAACCTAGATACAGATGGTCATATAGGATGAGGATAAACAAAAGGATCTCTAGGATATAGAAACAAGAGATTTATCTTGTGTGATTTTTGTTGTTAATGTTCTATGTTATTTCTCTTCTCTTTGGTTGCTTTTCAGTTAATCTCATATTATTACTACATCTGACTGTGTTGCCTGGTATATTGTATATATGTTTATTTGTTTATTTGAAATACCAAAGGGAAGGGGGGAAAACAAGATGATTGAGAGGGGCTGGGAGAGGAAAATGGAGAAAAAAACATGAGAAGGGGTACCCATGTGTAGAAAGTAATGCACCTACTATCTGGTGAATGTAACTGTAACTCCTCTATATATAAAAATAAAAATGTTTTTTATAAAAAAAGAAAAGTTTTTTACATGGTCAGATGAGCCAAGGTATCCACATTTTTTGAATATTTGTTGTTAACAAAGTCAGGATTCAGATTTCAGAAAGAGTACCAAAATACATGTAATGTAAACCATTACTACAAATATGATTTCAAGGATTTGTGTTCTGCTTGTACAATGCCCTTTATATTTTCTGGAAAAAAGAACATTGTTAAACAAAAAAAAGTCAGGAAAAATAATTGCATACAAATAGTTGCACACAAACATTTCACAAAATGTAAGTTTGAATGGTTATAGTGCTGTCACTGAAAAATTACAATTTCTGTTGTTTTCCTATGATTTTAAAGGGAGTATCAAACAGCAAAGATATTTGGCCAGTCGTTGAAATGTAATTTTTGATTCAGTTGAAAATGTACTTTATCTATTTAATAGAGTTAACTGAAGTTTACAAAGATTACTATGTGGCATTTACATTTCAGTCCAAGGAAAAAATAACTACATTCTATATATGAAGAAATGTTGACAAAGAAACATTGAATTAACTTTATACTTATGCACAATTTACATAGAATTACTGAAATTAATTTAATCTCCTGCATCTCTACAGTGGAAGTTTACCACAGAAATAATCATTTCCTCCAGATGGGAAACTTTATTGTTTCAACTTCTACAAGAAGAAAAGAGGTATTTATTGTATCTACTATGTTATATATGTGGTTAAATTTAACATATCAGTTCTCTGGAGAAGTTAATTTTTGTACAATATTAAAAATCAGCAACTTGTATAGAATGTCGGTGCTATTTGTACTCAAAGTGCTACTTCATTTTCTAAATAATGTCTTATATTTCAAACTATCTTCAAAAAGATTGTTTCATAAGAGGCTTTAAGAATTTTATATTTTAAGCTCCTCTATCATCACACAAAAATGTGTATTAAAGGAGAAGTAAAAGAAAAAAGTTTTCTCATAGAGTTAATAATATAAATGCTAAATCTCTTGTAATCCAGAATCACAAATGGTATGTTTGGTAATCTCCCAACATTTATAGTTACCTAGCTTTTAGTAGAAGCTTATTGATTAGTGATGCAAATAATTCTCAGACTATGCTAGTATCATTAGAGTTGCAGATTAAATGTTTTTGAAAGTGTCCATTTCATTGTCTAAAAGAAATTTGGCACTATGACTCAAGCAATTGCATCCTCATTTAACATAAGCAAATTATATATTGGCATAAACAGTAGAGCTACTACTGCTTACTTTAAATTAAAAGAACATTAAATTTTCTTCCCTAATTTGTATTGTCTTTGGGTGTTTGTGAACATATGTGTATGTTCAACTAGACCCCTCCACACCTGACCACTACTATCTGAATAATATAAAACAAATTCATTTTGACAGATCACAGAACTGTCAAAATATTGAAAACCTATTCATGTAACTTGCACCAACTAATACATGGGATTCAAATTAGGACTGAATTTTTGTTATGTTTCTGAGCAGATTTGTTAATAAATATATATATATATAAAACACAAAAAGTTACCTCAAGTAACATATTTTTAAAGCAAATAGCTTAAAATAATTAGTTAAAGACCTCGAGGTAAAAGCTGACACACTGAAAACTTTACAAGAAGGAATAGGAGATACACTAGGCCTCCTTGGCACAGGTCAAAACTTTCTTAATAAGGACCAAGAATCACAACAAATCAAGAAAGGCTGGATAAGTGGGATAGCATTAAACTGCAGAGCTTTTATATGGCAAAGGACATAGCTAGTAAATTAATTAGGAAGCCTACAGAGTGGGAGAAGGTCTTCACCAACCACACAGTGGACAAAGGCCTCATATCTAAAATATATCAACAGCTCAAAAAATTGAATCACTCCAAAACTAATCTCCAAAGTAACAACCATCCCATTAAAAAATGGTCCAAAGACTTAAAGAGAGTCTTCTCTGAAGAAGAAACAAAAATGGCCTATAGACACATGAAGAAATGCTCAACATCTCTGGTCATAAAAGAAATGCAAATCAAAACAACTCTGAGATTCCACCTCACTCCAGTTAGAATGGCCAGGATCAGGAAAACTAGTAACAACAGATGCTGGAGGGGATGTGGCCAGGAGGGATCACTACTACACTGTTGGTGGGAGTGCAAACTCATTCAACCACTATGGAAAGCAGTATGGCAGTGCCTCAAAAGGCTAAACATAGAGCTCCCCTATGACCTAGCAATTCCACTACTTGGCATTTACCCAACCATACAGAAACTAGGGCATACTAAATCCACTAGCACAACAATGTTCATTGCAGCATTATTCACCATAGCAAAAATATGGAACCAACCTAGATGTCCCTCAGTTGATGAGTGGATCAACAAGATGTTCACAATGGAATTCTATGCTGCTGTCAGAAAGAATGACATTGCCCCATTTGTTAGGAAATGGAAAGACTTAGAAAAGATCATATTAAGTGAAGTAAGCCAGACTCAAAGGAACTTAGTCTCAATGGTTTCCCTCATTTGTCATAGTCAGTAGAAACCTTGGTCTCTCCTAGCAGAGATTTGCAATAGAGCAAAACCTTGATACATAAGGCCATATAGTATGACGCTAATTGAAAGGACCTCTAGGATATAGAAACAAAAGCCATATAATGAATGATTGTTGTCCTTAAGGTACTATGTTATCTCTCAGCTCTTTTGCTGTCCCTTGGTTATCTCATATTGTTACAGTATCTCACTTTGTTATCTGATATATCGGATATATTTGTATTTGGTTATTTGAAACTGGACAGGGAACAGGGGAAAACAAGATGAAGGGTGGGGGTGGGGGGAGGGAAATGAGGACCAAGACATGTGAAAGGAATTAATGCACCTTCTATCTGGCAAATATCATGTAACTCTTTTATTAATTACAATACAAAGATTTTAAAAAGTTTAAAAAAATAATTAGTTAAAAGACGACATTGTTTATGTTGCTAATGATCTTTAACATCTAACATAATACAATGCTCACATCTGAGATTTTATATTCAACAGAATGTCAAATGTGATTTAGTACATGACGTTTCATGTGGCTATTCAGTTAAAAATATTTTTAAATATTTTAAATATATATCATACAGTAAGGCTTAGCAAATGGCACCATCCTTCACTGTCTTCGTTAAGTAGTTGTACAGAGGTTCTACCATTCAACATGTCAGTTTATGTGTACATTGTATCTTGAGGGATATCATAACTTTCACCATTTGTGCCCATCCTTCCCCACCCTACCTGTCCTCTCAAGTTTCCCAGTTTTATAGCATGTGTATTCAACATGACTGCATTCTCCCTGTTTCTAAAATGGTAGTTTCATAAAAAGTTTTGAACCCATTGTAGTGATGCTTCCACATTTCCCTCTTAAGATATATTTCCCTTTGCATTTTCCATAAAACTTTTATGTCATCACAATTTGGTCATTTGGAAAAAAATGTCACTGAGAGATATATGCCATCTAATGGATGATTTTTTTCATTATACACATAAAAATCACCTGTTGTCAGTGAATTAATTGTAGCACATATAGATTTTCCAAAATGCTAAATTCTGTTTGAAATGTCAGGGTTTTTTTTGAAATGGTGCATTTTATTTTTGTCCATATATTTTCATTGTAATTAATAGAAGGGTTACATTATATTCACCAGATAGAAGGTGCATTACTTCACAAACATTGATACCCTTTCTCACGTCTTGGTCCCCATTTCTCTCCCCTCACCCCCACCCCTCATCTTGTTTTCCCCCCTTCCCTATCCAATTTCAAATAACCAAATATGCATATATACAATATATCAGATAATAAGGTGAAATACTGTAACAATATGAGATAACCAAGGGACAGCAAAAGAGATGAGAGATAACATAGTACATTAAGGACAACAATCATTCATTATATTGCATTTGTTTGTATATCCTGAAGGTCCCTTCATTTACCATATGACCTTATGTATGTAAGTTTTGTTCTATTGTAAATCTTTGCTAGGAGAGCCCAAGGTTTCTACTAATTATGACAAATGAGGGAAACCATTGAGCCTATGTTCCTTTGAATCTGGCTTACTTGACTTAATATTATTTTTTCTAAGTCTGAAATATCGAGTTTTTATCTTCACCCAATGCTTATTCATTCTTTTCTTTGATGTGTATGAGAAGTTTGATTTGTTCATTTTTAAGAAGCTGCCCATCAAATACTCAAGTAACCATATGTATCTTAGATATTATTTTTCCATATACTTTTTATTGTAATTAATAGAGGGGTTCCAGTTATATTATCCAGATAGGAGCATTACTTCACACACATTGATGCCCATTCTCATGTTTTTGTCCCCATTTCCCTCCCCCTACCCCCTCCTCTGATCTTGTTTTCCACCCTTTCCTATCCTATTTCAAATGAACAAAGAAATGCACATACAATATACCAGATTACAAGGTAACATCCTATGACAATATGAGAATAATCAAGAGACAACAAAAGAGATGAGAAATAACACAGTACATTAAGAACAAGATTCACTCATTATATAGCTCTTGTTTCGATATCCTGGAGGTCCTTTCATTTAGCCTCATCCTATATGGCCCTATGTATCTAGGTTTTGTCCTGTTGTAATCCTCTGCTAGGAGAGTCCAAGGTTTATACTAACTATGACAAATGAGCCTATGTTCCTTTGGGTTTGGCTTACTTCACTTAATATGATTTTTTTCTAAGTCTTTCCATTTCCTTACAAATGGGGTGATGTCGTTCTTTCTGCTCTCAGCATATAAATATCACATCTTGATCCAGTCATCTACTGACGAACATCTGGGTTGGTTCCATATCTTTGTGATGGTAAATAGTGCTGCAGTGAACATCATTATGCTTGTGGATTTATATCTCCTCATTTCTGGATGATTGGGTAAATGCAAAGTAGTGGAATTGCTGGATTTAATGTTAAACAACAACAAAAAAAATGGTCCAGGAGCATAGCCTAGTGGTGGAGTGCTAACCTAGCATGCACTAACCCGGATTCAATTCCCTGGAACCATATACACAGAAAAGCCACTGTGGCTCAAGTGGCAAAGTGCTAGCTTTGAGCAAAAAGTATCTAAGAACAGTGCTCAGGCCCTGAGTTCAAGCTCCAGGACTGGCAAAAAAATCCGTAAAAAAGGAGCAAGTACACATACTGATTTAAATTGTTGCACAAATGCTCTTCTCTAGAACAACTATGATAATTTGGAAAGTAAAATGTATTGCTTTATACATATTTCTTGTTGGTTACCTTTATAGATTTTATAGGCTTTCCTTTGTAAATGCAAATGTTGACAGAGTGAAGAAGCCCCTACTGTGTGTGTGTGTGTGTGTGTGTGTGTGTGTGTGCGTGTGTGTTTGTTCCCAATGTTACAGGAAATTTAGTGCAGCTAAGCAACTATGAATCTGTAATGTGGAGAGTTCAGGCAAGACATAAACACGGTAAAAGTGATAAGCATGTTTTCTTAAGCAAAAATCTGAAATAGAAAAATTGTGTAACATAGATATGCCAGGAAGACAACCCTTTGGCCTATTTCCATTATTAGCTGTCCCTCTGGGTTTAAATATTGATCTTTAGTTAAATAGGGAGAACTGAGCACAGGGTGTGAGAAAATATGCAAGCAGTGCAAAGCAGAGATTCAAATAGTACCTGGTGGGCATTCTATAGTCTACCTCTGGATTCCTAGATAACTAGAAAGTGACTGCAGGAATGAATGGTTCAGGAGCATCGTCTCCCCTATGGGAGAGTAATTGTACCATAGGTAAAGGGGGGTTACTAAATTACATTTGACCTAGGGTACATCTTACTTGTCTGGGTAGGTAAGTAACACAACTATTGTTTTAGAATTATTTGCTAACCCACTTTAGGCTGGAATGAAGTGTATCATTAATCCCGAGTAAAATACTCAAAAACTCCACTCTGTGACATTTTATGACCTTGTTAACATCATAGGCTGGTCACCTATAAGTTGGAAAACTGAATCATAGTTCTTTTTGTAGGAGACTCCATTATCTTATCCTTCATATTTAGGTTTCCTGTGCATTTTCAATGGTTCCTGGATAACTGCTACCTCTCTCTCCAGAATCTTTTTATTTATTTAGCTTGCTCATCGATAAAAGGCATTGGTAAGAATCCAGGTGTGTGATTTGTCCACACAATATTCAAAGAGTAATTTTTATGGGTTTATAATCATGAACAATGTTTCAGCATTAATACATTTTTGAATCTTACTTCATGTGTCACCATTGTTCTTCTAAACAAGCTAATTTAATCTTATAGAGGAAGAGCATTTTATGATGGGGAAATGAAGCTTTTGATGGTCTTCAACACACTATTATGCCTGGATCTGCTCTTGCCATGGATGACAAACCGGTTAGCAGATATTTCATGGCTCTCTGAACTGTCAGCTTCAAATATGACCAACTAGATTTTCGGTATGCCAATATATATAACACCAGTATTGTTCTCTCCATCCCAGGCCTCAAGAATTATTTCTTTGGCAAAATAAAAAGTATGAACAATGGAAAACTTGAGAGCAAAAGAAAGTAAACGCAGTATCTTCTTTAACTCACAAAAACATAAAATTCAAAAAATTGAAAATATAATCAACAAATGCCAGAAATTAGTCTAACACTAAAATTAAAACAATTACAAACTACCACTTCATTTTGCCATATGTTAAGTTAGCTTTTAAGAGCTTGAAATTTCAAAAATAAACCACTTCCATCTTAAATAGTACGAAGTGTGAAAAGAACATTTTAGGGTGTTCTACAGTCCTGTCTTTGTCAAGAATGAAGCTAAAAATGAATATTCCTACCAAAAGCACATCATTTATCACATTCTTTATCACCATATCCAACAGATGATAGTAATAATCATCAATGCCAAAGGGAAATGATGAAAGAGGATTATAGTGGTTGATCAAATTTCTACAAACATTTCCTCAGCAAAATTCAAAAGCAAATGTGAAGAAACACAAAGGAAAATACAATGAATGATTATGCATTTTCAGGACATTAAATCATATTCTCACCATCTCTCTACATATGCATTTGTAATCACTTTTGTTTTCCTGGCCAGCTATAAACTCTGAAAATAGTTCCTGCAAGGAGACAATGTAGTTGTATTGTGGTTTTTATGTTTTATGAACATGTATATAAACTAGACGAAGTAAAGCTATGATGAAATCTCAAAGTATGTTTTCATGCATGTTTGTTTTTGTTTGTCTAGATTTTGAAATTCTAATAGGATACTTTTTTTCTTTGTAGGGGTTGAATTTGTGCCCCATATTTGCTTTGACCATTTCCATTGGTGACCGTGAACAAGTTTAGAGCATCAGCTAGAACAGAAGATCTGACAGATATTGTAGCTGGCTCACTTGGTGAAAGTTCTTAAACAGCAATGTGAAGTGACGGAGTTTTCCAAAGGGTTCAACCCAGAACTTGCCCAACACTACTTTCAGACAAAGCAATTTACCAAACTAACCCACATTCAAAAGTGAATAAGAACTTTTGGCATTTTAACAATAGATGATATGTAATTAGAGGGGTATATCGGAGTATAAGAATTACCCAATTCTTTTTCGGCTTGTTTTTTTGTTGTTGTTGAGGTTGGTCGTGGGTCTTGAATTTAGGGCCTGGGAACTGTCCCTGAGCTCTTTTGCTCGTCTTGCGCTCTACTACCTTGAGCCACAGCACTATTTCTGGCTTTTTTGAGTACTTTAATTGGAAAAAAAAGAGGCTCATGGAGCTTCCTGCCTGGGCTGGCTTTGAACCATGATCCTTATATCTCAGCTGCCTACCTAGCAAGTATTACAGGTGTGAGCCACCACTGCCCAGCATATTTCATCCACTTTTTAAACTTTTAGATCAATGTTAAGCTATTTTATACTAAGGCAATTGTGGAGAAATTATGAAAGCAAGTAAGCTGGCACAGCTACAGAACCAGATATTTCAACATCATTGCAATGGCCTTTAGAATGCTTTTCTTTAATTCTCAGCTCCATTTCCCTCATCTGTTTCTTACCAACCCCTTAGTGACACCTCACATTACTAGCCAAATCAATTTCTAAAGAGGAGTTCACATCTTTTGATTGAAGAACAATTGGCTCTTTAATTCCAGAACTGCTTTTCCAATTGTCAAGAATTCTCCTCTATTTGTATTTTGATCCAATCTCAGTGACCTGTGTTTCTGTCAGTGGTGTATGCCAGTCTTAAAGGGAACTTGTCTTTCTAGACAGGTAGTCATTGGTTTCTATGGAGAAATATTTTGTGATAATTATCCTGTGTAAACTTCTATTTATCTATAATATCTCTTCATATTTTTTAAAAAGTGTAGAATAGAACATTGCATTTTGAAATACTTCCAAAAAAGTAAAGTTAACAGTTATACATCTCTATCCAGATTTAAATATATACCACTGGACAACATTCCTTTTCTTCTTTCCCTTTATATTAAAAAATAATCAACCATTAGATACTGGCAAAACTGGATATCCACATGGAGAAAACTTGGTTTTTATATATCACCTTGCACTAGAATCAGTTCCAAATGGATCAAAGACCTCAATGCAAGTCTGGAAATCATAAAACTATAACAGGAAAGTGGTAAGGGAAATAATAGGTCTCCTGGGCACAAAATCAAAGCTTTCTAAGCAAAGCTCCAAAAAAAACCCAAAAAACAAATCAAAGAAAGATTTCATAAATGGGACTGCATTGAAGGTAAAGGTTTGATATTTAAGGAAAGAACTAACAAGCTAAACAGAAAACCCACAAAATGGGAGACAATTTTTACCAGTTATACATGACAAGGACCTAATATTCACAATATACTTACATTCAACAAATTGAATCTTTAAAAATTAAAGCCTCAAAAAAACAACTAAATTAATAAATGGGCTAATGACTTAGAGAGTTCTCAGAAGTAAAAATGAGCCAATAGACACATGAAGAAATGTGTAGCATGTCTGACCATACAGTAAATGAATGCAAATCAAAATGACACTGAGATTCTACCTCATCCCAGTTAGAATCAAGAAAACAAAGAACAACAAATACTGGTGAGGATTCAGCCAGAAGGGAACTGTTGGTGGGAATGTAGGCTTGTTCAAACACTCTAGGAAGTAATATGAAAGTTCTTCAGAAAACTAAGTATAGAACTACCCAATGACCCAGAAACGCAATTTCTGCTCATTTAGCCAACAGAACACAAACAAGATTATAGTAAAGCCACAAATATTTAGCATCCCATGTGTTTTTAAACCATGTTCATTGCAGCAGTAGTCACCATAGCCAAGCTATAGAAACAGCCCAAATGGATGAATGGATCAAGAAAATGTTACACACACACACACACACACACACACACACACACACACACACACACACACACGAAAGAATAAAATAGGATTCATAAGGAAATGGAAAATTTTGGAAAAATGGGCCTTTTCATTTATTACACTTTGTGTGACAGTTCATTTCTCCTTTTTTTCAGTTAGCATGCTGAGGATCATGCTCAGAGCTTTGACTCTACTAGCAAATGCTTCACAACTGAGATATATCCCCAGTCCAACTCTTCAATTTTAAAATGGGATTAAAATATCAACATCAGAGTAGTACTCAAGTTAAAGACCTTTAAAGCAATGTTGGGCATATTTAATTATTTATATTTTAATCTTTAAAACATCAATCATTAGAAACATTCTTTCTTATTATATTAGTTCACATACAAAATGGAATTTACTCCAGGAAACTGCTGGACCATCATCATTAAGGTATCAATGAATATCCTATGTTTTATGCATTTAACTTATAAGGTAAGTACAGTGATGCCCACCACTATTTTGGAGAATTCAGCTTTTTTTTAAGAATAGCGAGCAATCTTTTTGCCTACTTACGCATTATTCAGAATGTTTCATGATTGAACTATTGGTGACTTTCTTAAGCAAGTGTGTATTTCTCACAGATGTTTCACATAGCTAAACTTCATACTTTTATTGCCACCAGAGACATGCAAAACATCTGGCAGTTTTGAAAATGATCCTTTCTTGATTTATTTAAGCATAATACACATATTTACATGATTGTAGTTCTGAATTTTGCAGTAATAAGTGCTAAGACTAATGAATCTTAGAATGAGTTAAATATCCATTTACTTCCTGGCTTTAGTGAAGTGACTCTCTAATCTATTTTTTTTCCTTTCAGCTCTTCTTCTAATTCATTGCCGAATTGCCTAAGATATAAAGAGACATTTTGCTTAAATGAAGCAGCATCAGTAAAACAAATGAGGCTAGACTTTGCCTGTGATATCCATTGCAGTGCTTAATCTTTTATCCAGATTCTCTCTGAAAGCCTTTATTCTCAAACCTGCATCTTTCCAACAACACCCATCTCCTATTTTATTTGTGTTGCATTTTAGTGACAATAAGCTTAAGTGTGGGAAAAAATTGACAAAATTTGGAGTCATGTGGAAAACAGCTTTTTAAAAAGTATTACCTGAGCTCCATTCCTAACATTTGGAAAATTATTTAACGTGACTAAATAAAAAACAAGAACAGAAAAGAATAACCCCACAACCTTCTGGTAGGATGATCAGGACTCACTGTTGAATTTACTGGAGTTTCCATAGCATCACAGGACAGAGACACTGTAAACCCAGGAGCCCACGCTTTCCCCAGATCAGTTTCTTACTAGTAATCACCAGTCAGCTCTTTAATAGAAATGCCATCCTTCTGATTTCATTCCTCAGTTATGTTACTTTATCCTTAAGGGTACCAGGAACGCAAAGAGAAAACACATGTAACTAAGGTTGAACTCTGAAGATAATTCAATGAAGAAACCGATTATAAGGAGGCACGAGAGGGAACCCATAAAGAATACTGGCAAACGCTGACACAAGGAAAATGGGGGTGTGATTCTATTTTAATCGAGCTGTGGAGATCACATCTAATGCTATTTCCCCAAAGAGAGCAAATTTGTGAAGGTAGCTTTGAGATACAATCGTTCAATGGTATTTTCAGAACCCCATAAATAAGTCATGTAGAATAAATACAACTTTTTGGCTGTTTTGAAAAAATATGAAAGCATAGAGATGAGTAAATCATCATAAGAAGAGAAATTATTTCTGGCCCATGAACAGGGGAAGATTTTTGTTAGAATTCCTATGTCTGGTGAGACCATGCACGAGTCATCAGCCCAACAGTTCGGAATCAACATGAAAGAACTGCTATTCCCTGTTCCTTGATTACTGCTTATTACTTAGAATGTGTGGGCCTGGTCTGTAAACATTTTTTTCTGATTACAGCAGGAGGCAAAGCATCTCTGTGTCCCTATTCATCATAACATCGTGAGGGTAGAACGTAAAATGTTAGGGCTCTGATTATACTGTCTATGTAGTTGTGTGTCTGTGTGTACATGTTTGTAACTTTGAAGTGGCTAAACATAGTAGGAGACGTAACCGGAGGAACCTTAAGAGAGCTGACCAGCACCAGTGTCAAATCCCAGAGGAAGAAGGATGTGTGTGTTCTCTTATCTACCAAACTCAGCTGAAGCCAGACTGCAATACTGCCCTGGTAAGCCATAGGTATATCAGTTCCAAGCCAGGTACAAAGATGGGGTAGATTGTTTATGGGAAAGGAGAAGCAGACTAGGATAACCAAGTTATTATGATTGTTGACATTTTACCAAGTGCCTGTGGCTCACATCTATAATCAGCCCAGGAAGAAAAGTCTCAGAGACTCTATTTCCAATTAAATGGCAAAATGCTGGATTGGAGGTGTGGCCTGAAGTGTTCATGCACCACTCATGACCAAGAAAGCTGAGTAAGAGTAGTAACTGGCACAAAATTGAGACTGAAAAAAAATGACTATTTGTATATCAAAAAACTAAATTACCTGTTTAAAGAAATACAGGAGTGAATCTTTGTTTTAGGCAAATTTTAATTGTTGAAATAAGTATTTGTAAACAAAACTTTTCTACAAATTCACAAAATATTTGAGTGTATATATTTTCTATTCAGGCCAGGCACAGTGGGCTCATGTCTGTAATACTAGCTACTCAGGAGGCTGAGATCTTAGGATCATGGTTCATAGCAAGCCCAGGTACTAAAGTCCATGAGACTCTTATCTCCAAATAACCACTAGAAAAACGGGAAGTGGGGCTAGGGTTCAAGGGTAGGGTGGTAGCCTTGAGCTGAAGAGCTATGGGACAGCACCCAGGTCTAGGGGTAAAAATCAGTCACAGTGCCCAGGCCCAAAATTCAAGCACTATGGCTGATTTTTTTTAAAAGAAAATTCTATTCAGTAACATAGTTCTATCTTCAGTAAAAGAGTTTTTCACATTGGTTTTAGTTTCTTTTTTCCTTTGAAATAATTCAATTTTCAGTGTCCAGGAAATTTTATTATAGTCATAGTCCTAATTCTGAAATAGTGATTAATCCCTATGTTAACTATGGTTCAGAGTCAGGGTAGAATATCTGAAGTAAATGAATATGTAAAACTCATTTATTTTTTACTCATTTATAAATAAATCAAATTAATGAAATAAAATAAATACCCAGAAACTCATACTGAGAGGTAGGAAAGGAGGTTGCGTGGTGTTGGAGGAGAAGAAAGAAAGAAAGAAAGGAAAAAAGAAAGAAAGAGAGAGAGAGATAGAAAGAGAGAGAGAATATAATCATATTTGTCTTAAATCCTACAAAATTAAGAAAATTAAGGAGAGAGGGTTGGGACAGATGGGGAGAAAGATGAAATGGATGAAGTTACATTATAGACTGATTTGTTGAATGGTAACTCCTTTGTACAACTATTTAAAGGTACGTGTCTCAGGGACTTTTCTTGAGCATGCTGGCTTTGAACTCAGCCTTCTGAGTAGCTATGATCATGGGCATTAGCTCCCAGCACCCAGCAGACATCCCTTTGTTTTTGCCCTGGACCTCTTTTTAACTATTTAAGAGTATATATCTGAAGTATAAAACACTAAGCACTACAAAGTTACATATCTATCTTTGTGCATGAGTATATTTGCATGTATATATCATATAATCACTGCCAAATAAAAATGCATCAAGATGTTGCCTGGAGAATCTGTCAAACTGTCTATTCCCTCCTTAACACCTTTTCCTGTCTGCCTACCATTCATTCCCCTCCTACAATCATCTTCACACCTTACCATGCTAGTCTAATATCATTTGGGGCAAAATCTCACTGTCTCCTATTTATCATGATATCCCAAAAGTCTAGCAAAATGCTAGACACTTAATAGAAACCCAGAACATAATTTCTTGAACGCATGAGCATCAAGACAATATGATGCCTGCTGAGATTATTAAAGGCTGTTTACATTCTCCATTCAGAGTCAGCTCTCAGAAGCCCTTTTCTTTTTAATCTTCAGATATTGTCTCATGGGTGTTGTAACATGTTCGTGTATGTGTACATTGCAACTTGACTAAAGCCACCCTTTCCATTTTTCTCCCTCTCCTCCTCCTACCCCTTCCTTCACCATTTGCATCAAGTTTCCCTTTTCCTGTTTCATGTGAGGACATTGAGTCCTGATTGTAGGAGGTCATCATTTCCTTTCCCATACATTGTCCCCTCCTCACTAACATGGCCATTCAAAACGTGTTTTAGTTTTGTTAAAATACCTGTTAACTGTTCAAACTCTTTACACCACAGAATTTTACTCTTGAATCTACTGTACTGTAGTCATGTTGCTCATATATATATATATATATATATATATATATGTGTATTTGTGTATATATGTACTCTTATATGTGTTTCCTGGTAGGTTGCACTTGAGATCTATAATCTGCATTAAGATGTACATGTGCTGTCGTCTTTCTGTGCCTAACTTACGTCACTCAGAATGGTATTTTCCATATTTACATTCTCCTACAAATGGCATTCTTCTTGACAGCTGGATAAAATTTTTTGTCAGTCCTGGGGATTGAACTCAGGGTATGGACACTGTCCTTGCTCTTTCTCAAGGTGAGAGCTCTGTCACTTGAGCCACAACACCATTTTTTGGCTTTTTCTGTGCATGTGATACTGAGAATTTGAACCCAGGGCTTCGTGCATGTTAGGCATGTACTCTACCACTAGGCCACACTCTCAGTTCCTGAATAAAATGTTGATGTATGTATACACACACACACACACACACACACACACACACACACACACACACGTACATGTACACCACATTTTCTTGATCCATTCATCTGTCATAGAATATCTAAGCTGTTTTCATAACTTGGCCAAGGTGAATAGTGCAGCAATTAACATAGGCGTGCAAGCCCCTTTACTGTTTCTGCATTCTAGGGTAGTTCTATGTTTGTCTCCATACCGTGTTACATAGTGGTTGCAATAATTTACATTCACACTGATGGTGAATTTGTATCCTTTCTTCCTGATTCCTCATTGTCATTAATTATTGTTTATATTCTCTTTGTCATAGCTGCACAGTCTGACTGGTGTGAGATGGAATCTCAATGTTGTTTTAATTTACATTTCCTTTATTGGCAAGTTGAACATTTTTTCCATGTATTTACTGGCCATTTGAGCTTCTTCAGAAAAGTTTTAATCTGGCCCAATTCACTCCTCAGGATTGCCAGAGGTAGGCAAAGGAAAGCAAAAATGAAAAAAAAAAGAATATTCCGTGCTGTCACCATGGTCTCAAGTTCCTTTGTATATAATTCTTGGAATCACTCAATCATGGCTATTGTCCCTGAATGTACCACAGTGCATGTTTGGCTTGGAGACACCTGTGACCAATATACTTCCAACATAATCTCCGATCCTGTTTTTCAATGTGTATTTTGTGATTGTCTTGCCAGAATCTTGTGACTTTTATTTGATTAACCTTTCTTTTGATATCATGAAAGTTAAATTTATCTTAGACATAAAGCTACCGGATGTCTTTTTTTTTATAGTTGGATGCATTTGTGATGACTTCCCATCTCAGCCACCACAAAAAACAAATAATAAAAAGCAAAAGCAGAAGACTACCAAGACTTTTTGTTTTGACTATCATTAACAATAACTGAAAGTACATACAGTAGATATAATAGTAATAATTGTAAAAAGCATATACCTACTAATATATAAACTATAGAATACTCATTTTGCTGAGTATTTTTGTTTTACTGAATTTTCATAAGACCCTTATAAATTCATGTGATTTTCCTCATTGTATAGCTAAGAAAACATCTAAAAAGACTAAGTCTATCTGCCAATTTGTCATAGGAACTCAATGTAATAGGAACTCAAACTTATGTTTTTTTCTTTCAGGATTGAAAGACATGGCTTTGATACAGGCTGGGAGGAGGAATGTAACTCCATTCCTTAGTTAAGCAGGACATAATTTCTTTGGAAACAATCCACTTTATTTGCTTTTTCCCCTTTGGAAGCCTTCAGGTAAGTTAACAGAATACAATCTCACACTAACTCGTCTTTCAAAAAATAAGCTGTCAGGATCTAGGATATGTATTTCAAATTGGAGATAAGAATACAATTTTCCACAACCATGAGAGCATGGTATATATTTACAGGTAACTGTTTAATGCCAAGTGATAATGTAGCATTTTGTCTCCACACACCAACAGAAAATGGCTATATCCACTTTTCTTTGTGTTAATATGTAAGTGATATTTTTATTATTTGATAGCATCCTTAAATACCTCATCTTTTAAATGACTGTCAAAAACTCTGGTACCTCATATTTTCAATGCTGCATTTATATCCAAGTCATTAGATAGATAGAAAATTATCATAATAATAATTTCTATTTTCTTTCAATGAAGACAAAATATTACCTTGACTACATATACTATGAGCACTTGTTTTAGGTTAATAATGATTTCTAAAATTTAGAACAAAAACATTTCTCAAGACTTTCAAGGAATTGCTTTAGGCACTTTTGTTTCTCTCAAAGTACAGAACATTTTCAGTGCTTGCAAAAAAAAAGACAGACACTATTATGCTAACTTGTAAGCCAAATACTAATGGCTTGCTCTCTCTCACATGGATCTCAGTCAGTCTTCCTCATGATTAAATGTCAGTCAATTGTCCTGCGGAGTTAATATTGGCATAGTGATGTCCATGCAGATGCATTGTTTTCAGGATCCTCAGAATGCACACTTCTTCAAGTAGATACTACAACAAAGTAGTACAATGTTTTCTCTGCTTTCCATTCATATATGGATATAGATATGTTCACATATTCTCATATATATTATATATTACATATATGTTCTCATCTATTCATATACATAACTAGGCTATTTGGTAAATGTTTTCAACAGCGCATACAATTTTCACTCTATGATAAATACATGAGATGAAAGGGAGTGGCATACAGAACAGATTTCAGATCTGTTTCCTGGTTTATGTTGGGTTTATGTGCTCTTTTCTTCTGTGTCCTATACTGAGAGGTATGTGGTGCACAAGAAGCACCAAAGGTCTAAAATGGAAAAGTGGCAAACACATTTTTATATAAGAATTTATTTAAAATGGCCACCAGATTCATTGAAAGCGCGCTGTCCAGAATGGATTCCTCATTTGCTATAATAATGAGCATCTGTTGCTTGGTGTCCATTGGCAGTGATTCTTTCAGGAAACAAAGCCATATTGACACACCAAGGGATAACAAACTCCAGACGAGACAGGTTGCAATACCCAGAAGATTCTTGATATCTTTGCTTGAATGGAAGTGGGCGCCATATGAAAACAAGCCCAGCTACAAATCTGCTGAACACAAATCACGGGAACAGTTATCACCCTCTGTTTTTGGAAAACATGAACTCTGATGTAGTGAGGATTTTTGGATAAAAGCAATGCAAAGGTTTGAATGTGGTTTGTCCTTGTCAAAGCTCACATTGAAGTTTGGTTCATAATAGAAATGTTCTAAAAGCAGTGAGCTTTAAGAGTTCATTTGGTCATAGAGGCTCGATTAGTGTGTGTGTGTGTGTGTGTGTGTGTGTGTGTGTGTGTGTGTGTGTGTGTGTGTCCGAGACAGGATTAGTTTGGGATCTGTCCTCTCTGAGAAATGGATTTTTATAAAGCAGAGAATCACTGACAAGGTCCTCTCATGGTCTTCTCCAAGCACCAACCACAACTCTTCAACTTTATTATACTAGTCACCATGTTAAGGCACAGCATGATACTTTTGCCAGGTGTAGCTATCCAAAGTAGAGCTTCCCCCATTTAAAAAATTGTAGGACAAGTGGACTGCCAGAGGATCATGTTTATAATCCTGGTGACTCAGAAGGCTGAGTTCTAGAGGGTCAAGGTTTGAGGCCAATTCTAGAAAACATAAAAATGTCTATGAGACTTCATTTCCAAAATAACTAGTTAAATGCCCTACTAGAGACATGACTCAAGTACAATAGCATAAGCCAACAACCAACCCAAGCAAATAGGGGGTTCTAATTCAAACTCCAGTCCAGTCAAAAAAAAAGAAGAAAAGGGAAAAAATATAAGATAGGAAGTAATCCTAATTGTGTTAGAAAGTATGGAGTGTTGAGTGTTTGATTGCTGCAACAGAAAACAGACTAAGAGACACATGAGATGGAATACTGAGTGATATACTAAGATGTTGCATAACTGGAAAAGACTTAAGGCCAACATCTTAACCTATGAAAAGTGGATAATTAAAGCTCAGAACTATCAATGTAGACCCAGCTGAGTCTACAAAGGAGCTAAGTGATAGCTGAATCTCACTGTGTCTGTGAACTTCATTCCAACCGGCTTCAGTGCTACTTGTTAAGCCCAACTGTCAAGCATAGTACTGTAAGTAAGAGTCCATGAAAAAAATTTAAAGGACAAAAACCACAAACTTAGTACAAAAGACCTTAACAATGGGCAATCTATCAAGTTGCCAAGACAGAAAACCACAAAACATAATGTTGAAAGGGGTGACATTGTAGTCATAAACTGCTTTGTTAAATGGCAACCCCTTTGTACAACTACTTAAAGATGATGATAACTATTTCATTTAAGAAATAAATCAAGTTTCCAAACTTACAAAGGTAACTAGCAGGAAAAAATGTATACATTAGGATATTGAAGAGAACAAAACTAAATATACATTTATATGCAAGTAATTTTAATTGCCTAAAAAAGGGAAAGCAAGCTTGAGTGAGTCTCAGCTCGTTACATTCAGTTATGCTCAACATTTACAATGGGAGAAACGTTATCAAGCTCAGTGGCAGTCGTCAGGGCATGTACACTAGAGAGGAGAAGGAATGACTTCGTATTTCCATCCAATCAGTTCTTCCTTCCCACTCTAATGAGACATGCCAAGTACTCCTATTACAGTAATTTAGTACAATATATATGGTGAGATGACCCCAACACAAGGCAAAACGATGTATGTGTCTATTTCTCAAATAAATGAAAAACATACCTGGCCACATTTCCTTTAGAAATGAACCATTATGTTGTCTACCCAGCACGCTGCTGAGTGAACACTTAAGGAACAATGCCACCTGTATTTATATACCTCTGGACAGGCACAGCTGACAGTGTAAACTCATTTTATGAGGTGGCTAAAGCAGCTGCAAGAAAGAGATAAAGACATTTTATCATTTTAATTTGCTATCACCTAAACATAACAGCAGAGTAACAAAATTGCCTTGGATTATTGAAAATGATCTGTCATCGGAATTGATGGCATTTAACCAGGCACTTTCACTCGTTACCTCCACATCTTCTCAGGTCTGAAAAATAAAAGGTTTCTTCACTTCAGGTGAAAATTCTTGTTTCTACAAGCCTAAATAAATAATATCAGTCACAACAAAATTGATTATGGATGTGTGTATGTATATATGTGTGTATGCTATTTTTCTGAATAGCAATTATCCTGGAAATGTAGATTGGTCAGAGGAAAATATATCTCAGTTTTCTAATTTAATGGAGCAAAGCTGCATTTAAGCTTAGACAGAAAGAGAAACTTAGAATGCTTTATCAAAAAAATCTCTCTCGATGCATTTCTTAACACATAATAAAAGCCAAGTACACCTTGATAAACTCAATAAAAAGAAAATTGTATTCTAAGTCCTACCATTTTCAAGTCAGATAATTTTCATGCTGAAATAGATAAGATATGCCTTATAGGTAAGAGAAATAAGGTGACATTAAAATAAATGATTTAGCAGGGTTCTGGTGGCTCATGCCTATAATCCTATCCAGGAGGCTGAGATCTGAGGATCATGGATCAGAGCCAGCCCAAACAGGAAACTCTGTGAGACTCTTTTCTCCAATAAAGTACTCAGTAAAGCTAGAAGTAATGCCATGGCTCAAAGTGATAGAGCACTAGCCTTGAGCAAAAGAGCTCAGAAACAGTGCCCGAGTCCTGAGTTCAAGTCCCACAATCAATTTTTTTAATATGAGTTAAATTCATCAGTGGCTCACACTGTGCAAGGGATAAGAATGTTATGAGTTTGACTTGTTCTTTAAGATAACTCAATGGACACAGATCTAGAACCCACAGCCATGTCTCACAGTCCCTTGGAAGCTGTGGCTCTCCTGAAGTTTCACTGTTCTTTCAGGAATGACGCCCTGATGTTCCCTGGCAAGTCATTGTCTATATTTGC
Organism: Megascapheus bottae; assembly: GCF_031878675.1. NCBI lineage: Eukaryota > Metazoa > Chordata > Mammalia > Rodentia > Geomyidae > Megascapheus > Megascapheus bottae. The sequence continues at coordinate 57,255,312 of NC_143511.1, forward strand.
ACAGTTCAGTGAGAGCTATACCATCCTAATCTATTTTCCTGGTCATAGAACTAAGAAATATTTCAGAATGAAAGCTAGAAAGGACAGTCACAGATGTGGGGTGCCAGTCATTGCTTATGAATAAATATCTAACACAGTGGGAAGGGGGAGGAAAATAGGTGTTTACAATGTGTTTCTCTTTTGCTAGTGACTTCTGTAAAATCTGCACATCCTTCTGGTGCCATTTGTGTCCTATGCCCAGAGAGACGATGCGAAATGTTAGCTAAGGTTTTTACTTACCTCTGTGTTCCCAGAATTATCTACTCAACTGTACCAAATTGTTCAGTACAGATTTGGTTGTCAAAACAAACCAACAAAAAATGAAGATTAGACCTAAAAGAAATGCTGCTTAAAAGCAGAGCTTGGGATGGTGCAACATGTCAGACTCCAAGGGATATTGAGGGCCACATAATCCAACTTAAGTATTTTCATTTTTAATTTTCATTGTATCATAGCAGTATGAACTATGGAAGTATATTTTATGTAAAATAAAATATTGAGTCTCTGTTCCACTTCTATGTGGTGATGCTCAGTCACTTAACAATTGTCCTTAGGGAGATTTAAGGGAGAGATGCATTTACCAGATAGAACATGGAAACACGGTTGGAATTGGCCTCTAGTAAGCAGAGGTCTGGGGTGCTCTGAGCACAGTAGTGTACACAGGAAAGATTTCCACAGCCAGTTTTAGTACTGTGGACATTGTAGTGTGAACAAAGTAGTACGAAAAAATAGCTTGTCACAGAATCTCACCATACACTTTTATGCATTTCTACATTTGAAAAGAATATTTATATTCATGGTAGGTTTTTTTGGTTTGAAAGGGGTTGTTGTTTGTATATGCACATGTGCACACACACAGGCTCTGATATTAGGGCTTGAACTCAAGGCCTGGGTTCTATCCCTTACCTTATACTGCTCAAGACAGATACTCTACCATACCTCCACTTCCAGCTTTTTGCTGTTTACTCTGAGATAAGAATCTCAAAGACTATCTTGCACAGTCTGCCTTGGAACTGAAATCTTCATTCAGATCACAACCTCCTGAGTAATTAGGGTTACAAGACTGAGCCACCAATACCTGGCCTTGCTATGTTTTGCATGATCCATTAAATGTACCATCTATGCTTTTGGCAATTCAGATTTAATTTGATGTTTTTTTTTTTTCTCAACAGCCTCCTAAAATATTCTCCAAAGAATTGTTAAACAGATTATTCAAACACATACTCAGTGTTTATATTTGTTCCTTTAAATCAGCCAACACTTATAAGTTGATTAATTTTCAGACATAAATCCAACTTTGCATACTTTTGTTAAGTCTTTTGTTTTGGTCATGGCATATTATCTTTTATACATATTACATATTTATTATTGTATTTGATTTTCTAAAATATTTTTAAGGTTTTTCATCTACATTTACAAAATGTATCTTTGTCTTATTTTGCTATATGAGAAATGCTAGCCTGAAAATATTCAAAAGTGGTCCCGTCCTAATATTTCATGAGAGTTATCATAAAATTGGTGTTATTCTTTCCTCAAGAATTTGGTAGAATTCATGAACAAAGGAATCATGATACTGTGTTTCCCTTTTAATGAAGATATCAACAAATTCAAATTACTTTATAAATTCAAGTCAAACAGGACATCTATTTCTTCTTGAAAAGCATTGCTTTGTGTGCTTTTCAGTGCATTTCTACATTTTTTTCATTTATTTTTGTTGTAATTAATAGAAGAGTTACATTATATTCTCCCAATAGAAGGTGCATTAGATCACATACATTGATACCCTTTCTCATGTCTTGGTCCCCATTTCCCTTCCCCCCACCCCACACCTCATCTTGTTTTCCCCCCTTCCCAATCCAATTTCAAATAACCTAATACAAATATATCCAATATATAAGATAACAAAATGAGATACTGTACAATATGAGAAAACCAAGGGACAGCAAAAGAGATGAGAGATAACATAGTACATTAAGGACAACAATCACTCATTATATGGCTTTTGTATCTATATCCTAGAGGTCCTTTCATTTAGCATCATACTGTATGGCCTTATGTATCTAGGGGGATCTATTGCAAATCTCTGCTAAAAGAGTCCAAGGTTTCTACTGATTATGGCAAGTGAGGAAAACCATTGAGGCTAAGTTCCTTTGATTCTGGCTTACTTCACTTGATATGATTTTTTTCTAAGTCTTTCCATTTCCTAACAAATGAGGCGATGTCATTCTTTCTCACAGCAGCATAGAATTCCATTGTGTACAAACACCATATCTTGTTGATCCACTCATCAACTGAGGGATATCTGGGTTGGTTCCATATCTTTGCTATGGTAAATAGTGCTGCAATGAACATCATTCTGCTAGTGGATATAGTATGTCCTTGTTTCTGGACGATTGGATAAATGCCAAGTAGTGGAATTGTTGGGTCATAAGGGAGCTCTGTGTTTAGTCTTTTGAGGAACTGCCATGCTGCTTTCCACAGTGGTTGAATGAGTTTCCACTCCCACCCACATTGTAGTAGTGATCCCTTCTGGCCACATCCCCTCCAGCATCTGTTGTTATTAGTTTTCCTGATCCTGGCCATTCTAACTGGAGTGAGGTGGAATCTCAGAGTTGTTTTGATTTGCATTTCTTTTATGACCAGAGATGTTGAGCATTTCTTCATGTGTCTATAGGCCATTTTTGTTTCTTCTTCAGAGAAGACTCTAAGTCTTTGGACCATTTTTTAATGGGATGGTCGTTACTTTGGAGATTAGTTTTGGAGTGATTCAATTTTTTGAGCTGTTGATATATTTTAGATATGAGACCTTTGTCCATTGTCTGGTTGGTGAAGGTCTTCTCCCATTCTGTAGGCTTCCCAATTAATTTATTACCTATGTTTTTGCCATGCAGAATCTCTGCAGTTTAATGCAGTCCCATTTATCCAGCCTTTCCCTGATTTGTTGTGATCCTTGGTCCTTATTAAGAAAGTTTCAACCTGTCCCAAGGAGGCCTAGTGTATCTCCTATTCCTTCTTGTAAAGTTTTCAGTGAGTCAGCTTTTACCTCCAGGTCTTTGATCCATTTGGAGTTGTTTCTAGTGCAGGATGACAAAGAAGGATCCAACTTTAGATTTCTGCAAGTGCTTAACCAGTTCTGCCAGCACAACTTGTTGAAGAGGCTGTCTTTCTTGCACTCTATTTTTTTGGCTCCTTCGTGAAAGATTAGGTGGCCATTGGTCTGTGGTTTAATATCTGGGTCTCAGTTCTATTTCATTGATCCTCAGGCCTGTTCTTGTGCCAGTACTATGCTGTTTTGATAATTATAGCTCTGTAATAGAGTCTACAGTTTGGTATTGAAATTCCTCCTGAGCTGTTCTTTCTGCTAAGAAGTGTTTTTGCTGTACGGGGTCTTTTATTATTCCATATGAAATTTTGGATTGCCTCTTCTATTTCTTTAAAGAATGGCATTGGGATATTGATGGGTATTGTGTTAAATTTGTAGATAGCCCTTGGCAAGATTGTCATTTTCACGATGTTGATTCTTCCAATCCAGGAGCATGGGGGTTTTTTCCATTTCCTCAGTTCTGCTTTAATTTCCTTTTTCAGGGTTTTAAAGTTTTCATCAAAAAGGTCCTTTATATTCTTAGTTAAGCTAATTCCTAGGTACTTTGTTTTTTTTTTTTTTGAGGCTATTGCAAAAGGAGTTGCTTTCCTGACTGTTGCCTCATTCCTCTCACTGTTGGCGTAGAGGAGGGCAGTTGATTTTTGAGGGCTAATTTTATACCATGCTACCCTTCCAAAGTTTTGAATTAGCTCAAGGAGCTTGGGAGTAGAGTCTATAGGGTTCTTTAAATACAGAATCATGTCATCTGCAAAGCGGGAAAGTTTTACTTCCTCTTTCCCTATTTGGATCCCCTTTATGCTTGCTTCTTGCCTTATTGCACTGGCTAGGAATTCTATTACTATGTAAAGAGGAGTGGAGAGAGGGGGTATCCTTGTCTCATTCCTGATTTTAGAGGAAATGGCTTTAGTTTTTCGCAATTAAGTATAGTACTAGCTGTGAGTTTGTGGTACACAGCCTTTATTTTACTGAGGAATGTTCCATGGATTCCTAGTTTCTCCAGAGCTGTTAACATAAAGTGGTGTTGGATCTTGTCAAATGCCTTTTCCGCATCTATTGAGACAATCATGTGATTTTTGTCCTTGCTCCTGTTGATGTGTTGAATTATATTAATTGATTTGCGTATGTTGAACCAGCTTTGCCTCCCTGTGATGAATCCTGTTTGATCATCGTGTATAATTTTTTTGATGAGTTGTTGTAGACAGTTGGCCAGTATTTTGTTGAGAAGTTTTGCATCAATGTTCATCCAAGAAATGGGTCTATACTTCTCTTTCTTTGATGAATCTCTGTCTGGTTTGCGGATAAGGGTTATACTGGCTTCCTTGAATGAGTTTGGCAAATAGCCTTCATTTTCAATTTTGTTGAAGAGCTTGAGGATTATTGGTGTGAGCTCTGCTTTGAAGACCTTATTGAATTCAGCTGTGAATCCATCTGGCCCTGGGCTTTTCTTAGGTGGAGGGTCTCTTATTGCCATTTCTATTTCAGAGCTTAAAATAGGCCTGTTGAGTTGGGTTAATTCTTCTTGGTTCCATGTGGGTATGTGAATATTGGCTAGGATTTCATCCATTTCTTCTAGATTCTCAAATTTGTTGGCATAAACGTTTGAGAAATATTTCCTCATGATATTCTGGATCTTGGTAATTTCTGTCGTGCTATTACCATTTTTGTCTGTGATTTTGTTTATTTTAGTATGCTCCCTTCTTTTTTTGGTAAGATTTGCTAAGGGTTTGTCAATTTTGTTGATTCTTTCAAAGAACCAACTCCTTATTTTGTTGATTCTTTCTATAGCTTTTTTGGGTTCCAATTCATTTAATTCTGCTTTGATTTTAATAATTTGCTTCCTTCTAGTGGGCTTATGGTTGGTTTGTTGCTCTTTTTCCAGGAGCTGAAGGTGACACATTAAATTGTTGGTTTGCGTTTTTTCCAATTTGTTATTATAGGCACTCAGAACTATAAATTTTCCTTTGAGTACTGCCCTTGCCATGTCCCAAAGGAGCTGGTATTTTGTGTGCACCTTTTTGTTAAATTTCATAAACTGTTGGATTTCTGTTCTGATCTCTTCGATGACCCATTGGTGATTCAACAATGTGTTGTTCAATCTCCATGAGTTACAGCGTTTTCGTTGGTGGAGATGGGTGTTCAGTTCCAATTTGATGCCCTTGTGGTCTGAGAGACTGCAAGGAATTTCCGTGTTCCCAAATCTGCCCAGGTTTGTTTTATGGCCTAAAATGTGGTCTATTTTGGAAAATGTTCCATGAGCTGCTGAAAAAAAAAAGGTATACTGTGTCGTTGCTGGGTGGAATAATCTGCAGATGTCTGTTAGATCTAGTTGGTCTATACAGTTGTTCAATTGTAAGGTTTCTCTGTTGAGTTTTTGCCTGATTGATCAGTCCATAGTTGAGAGTTGTTCGTTAACGTCACCAACAATCAGTGTGTTTCGATCTATGTGTGGTTTCAGTGCAAGTAAAGTTTGCTTGATGAAGTTCGGTGCTCCAGGATTAGGTGTGTCGATATTTAGGATGGTTATGTCCTCCTGGAGGAAATATCCCTTTAGTAGTATGTAGTAACCTTCTTTGTCTTTTCTCACTAATTTTAGTTTCAAGTCTATTTTATCTGATATGAGGATAGCAACTCCAGCCTGTTTATGGGGCTGTTATCCTGATAAACTTTCTTCCAACCACTCACTTTCAAAAAATGTTTGGTATTTTTTGGTAAGATGTGTCTCTTGAAGACAGCAGAATGATGGATCTTGCTTTTTGATCCAACTCGATAGTCTATGTCGTTTAATTAGAGAGTTAAGTCCATTAATATTGAGAGTCAGGATTGAGAATTATTTATTAGTTCCTGCCATTTTTAAAAGCTTTCATTAGGGACTGTGTCTTGACAGTTCTTGTGGTACTTAGATGTTATAAGTTTTAGGTGCTACATCTTTCTCTGTATTACATTTGTGTTGGTTTTCTATGTGTAGAACATCTTTGAGAATTTTCTGTAATGTTGATTTTGTTGCTGCATAATGTAGCTTTTCCCTGGAATGGAATGTTTCTATTGTTCCCTCAGTTGCGATAAAAGCTTACCTGGATACAGTATTCTTGGTTGGTAGTTACTTGACTTCAGGGCATGACATATATGCTTCTAATCTCTTCTTGCTTGCATGATCTCTGCTGAGAAATCTGGGGTTATTCTGATTGGTTTGCCTTTGTAGGTGATTGTCCTCTTCTCCCTGGCTGCTTTTAGGATCCCATCTTTGGTCTCTATTGGTCCTGTTCGGATTGTAATGTGGACGTGGGATGTCCTTTTCTGGTCAGGTCTGTTTGAGGTTCTAAAAGCTTCTTGTATCTAGATGGACCTGCCCTTCTGGATATTTGGGAAGTTCTCTGAGATGATTCCCTGAAGTATATTTCCAATACCATTGACCTCTTTCTCCTGACCCTGCTCAATACAAATTAGCCTTAAATTAGGCTTCCTAATTGTATCTTGGACTTCCTGAAGCGTTTTCTCATATTTCCTAGATTTGAATTGACTCATTTTCTGTTCTTTCTCTATAACAACTAAATTATCTTCAACCCCGGAAATTCTCTCTTCTGCATTGTCTAACCTGCTATCAAAGCTTTCTACTTTATTCTTCAACCCCCTTGCTTCTAATTGCTCATTTTTGATGCCTTGCATGTCTTGTTTTAGATAATGTATGGATTTCTTTAACTCCTTGATTTCCATTTTAGTGGTTAGCTCAGCAGCTTTATTCTTCTTGGACATTTGCTGAAGTTCGGTCAACTTTTTGTTTGTGGATTCTATGAATTCGTCAATTTTTCTTTGAAAAACCTTTATTATGGCCTCCTTTATGGCTTCCCCTTTTTCACATATCACCTTGTTTATGGTTTCCTCTTGTTTAGCTATGGCTTCCTCCATTATCCCTTTCTTTATGTTTTCACACTTTTCATTAATGATGTTTATCAATTGCATTTGTATAGCACTTGGAAGGCTCTCCTCTAGATTTGCCACTGACTGCTCCATTGCCTGTTTATGTTGGATGGGAGATGCTATTCCTTGATTTGACATTTTTCTTGAGTTTCTCGTTCTGCCCATTTGAAAATGGTAGTAAGATTATACTAATCAAGATTATAATTTTTTCAGATATAACCAACCGAGACCTCTTTAGGTGGCTGACAGTAGATGTTCACAATTTTAGATTGGTAATATAACTCTGTCTTTCTTTTTGTGCACTTACATACAAATCTAATGCAACCTCAGATTACTGATTTATGACGAAAACAATAAGCCTCTCTGTCCAATCTCTATTGTGTTTATGTCCCTCTGGACCTAGAGTATAATTGAACACCTACATATTCACTATTGCTCAACAACCATAAATGTAGATCTATGCATTATGAGAATTGAAGGATGAACAGAGGACCAGAGATAGAAAAATAATATGAAAGACAACAGGGGATGTAGGAAAAGAATAATGCAGGAATGTAAGATTATTATAGTAATGAAGAAAAGGTATAATGTAAGGATAATTGACCTAAGGTGATAGACAGGTAGAATATTTGAGTACAAAGTTTAGAAGAACTTAGATAAAACTTATGAAAATAATAGAAGGATATATAGAGAAAAGAGGAAGGGAGATATAGGAGATTTCAATGATAAAATTTTTAAAAAGAAAAAAACAAAACAACTACAAAACACACTAAAAAAAAGACAGGGGGAGATTCCTCACTATTGTGAGTTCTTACCCAAGAGATACTAGGGTTGAGAACCAGGAGATTAAAAAGCAGGTGACTGTATCAATATAGATATCATTTTTATTCAGACTGTACCCAGACCTGTCACTGTGTTTCTAGGAAAGACCACAGTGACAGAAGTAATGCAGGAAAAGAGAGGAGAAAAAAAGGAATGAATCATAACATTTAAAAAAGGTGTAGGTAAAATGGCAAAGAGAAAATAACACCTAAAAATGCAAATGAAAAGAGGTAGAAAAAAAAGGGTATTCTTCAGTTTTTGTGTGTGTGTGTGTGTGTGTGTGTGTGTGTGTGTGACAGGAGGCAAGATAGGAAACTTGTGTCTCCACTAAATTCGGGATCCAAATACTTCACAAAGTCTTTTTCCTTTGTGATTATGCTTTGCATTTTTTTTGGATCAGATTGCTTGATTGGTAAAACAAAGCTGAAAGATTCGTTGGCAGCTTTGTTTACCAGGTCTGTGGCTGGCACAGGGGATGGACTTCAGCAGCTGTTGGGGCGGGATTTCCCACTAAGGTTTCCCTGGGAAATCCTTTGCCCTTTAGAATGATGGCGCTGCCAGCACCACCTCTCAGGTTCCAATTGCTTTGGCAGGTCTTTGCCAGTAATCAAGATGGCGCTGCTCTCAGCTGGTGGGGGAGGGGATACCCTCCCAGTGCCTTTCTGCAAGCAGAAGTGGAAACTTCTCCTCAGAGGTACTCACAAATTGCTGGATTCTCCGGTTACATGAAGCTGGCAGTTCCGGGCACAGCCGGGTGTCAGCTCTGGGCTCGCGCAGGCTCTGTGTGGCTCTGTCAAATTATTTTATAAATTCAGGGCTAAGAGGGCATCTATTTCTTCTTGAAAAGCATTGGCTACGTGTGCTTTTCAGTGCATATCTACATTTTTTTATCTAAGATAGTACCAAACTCTCATGTCTGTCTCCAAAACTAGAAAATTATAAATAGTTGTATCTCTCATGGAGTTGCCAATGTTTTTGAAGTTCCAATATCCAAATAATTATAAAATCTGCTTTTTAAAGTAAACAAAATTTCTCTACTGGGAATCCATTGCATATATCAAAACTGTATAATGAGTAATTTAAATAGCATTGAAAAAATTGTCAATACCTTTTGTTAAAAAAAAAGATTTTTTTTTGGTGTGGTTTCAGTACCTTCATCTCAACCTTCATTAAATATTGTTTCAAGAATGAACTCAGCAGCATCTTATTGTAGTCTCTTATCAGAGACTATCCTCCAAGTCCCTGGAAGAGCAGAATTGCTATCACTACAATTTCATATCACTTAATTCATTGTTTTATGATATCCTTGATCAATGAAATGATGAGTTTTGTGCCAGCGCCTTCTGAAGGGCAACCATGTGATTTATTATGTCTATGAGCTCAGAGGCTTTGATCCATGCCTAGCTCAGAGCAGCAGTTAGAGTGTAAGGAACTGAATTGAATTCCAGGCTGTTACCCAAGTCTTCAATGTCTCCCTTCTCTCTGCCCTGGGAGTGGAAAGGGTGATTGGAACTGACGTCCCCAGGCAGAAGAAATAAGTGCACAGTGCTGTGAAATTAAAATCATCAGCATCCAGAGATTTTAGGTACTTAGACCGTTTGCTGACTTTTTTTTACCCAACTACCTTACCACACTTCTTTATCATAAGGTAGTTGTTAGGCCAAATTGTATAAAACAGGAGAGAGAGAGGAGGGAACATAGGTAAAATCATTTGAGAAATGGAAAACAAGGCTGTTGTTCAAACTGTGATTTGTAGAAAAGCATTAAGATATGTGAAACATGCCACATTGCTTGCCATGAATGTTCGTCTACTTACATTATTTTTTTGTACAGGCATTTAGGATGACTTCTTGAATATGTAAGTTAAGATTCTTCAGAAAATACTACATTTTTACATCAACAGCTCAACTCCAAGTCAAAACTAAACCACTATATATTTCTTTGAATACCAAAGCATCATTATAAAACCTGAAACACATTCAAAACTCTTTTGCAACTTGCCTCCTTTGTTGCTAAAGTGCTTTATTTGTATCGCAAACCCAATTTAAAAGCAGCTTTTACATTATACTATCTGCCCTGAGGATTCATTCTTCTGTGTTTTCTTACAATCCATGAATGGTGGAGCGAAATCAGAGTTGATGACATTGGTTTTTAGCATGTTATTTGATTGTGTAATTAAAAATCATCCTATTCGTATAACATAAATTTCTCTTTTTTATCTTATCTGGATTTTAGTTCCTTAGGAACATATGTATACCAAGATATATGACCATTTGCACGACCTGTGAAATATTTTGTCTGTAAAACCTTGAGTTGGTTTACTCTGACCCTAGAGGAAGTGGGAATTCCTGTTCCTTGGTTCTTCCCATAGGCTTGCTAAGGAACAGAACCACTGCTGACAATGGATAAAGTCTACTTTCACACCTTAAATGTATCCTCTGAGTCGGAATGTTGATTTGCATTTCCCAGGGCTCCATCTAACAAGGGGCAAATTAACGGGAGAAAAGTACTGATGAAAGTACTGTTCCATCATCACATCTGTCATTTTTATTGACCATTTTTACCAAACTAGGGGTGCAGTTCTAATTCTGGCATCTACAGGCTGGGTGCTCCTGACTAGAATTGCCTCTCTTGAGGGTTCAAGAACTGCAGTAGATGCCTAAATAAAGAGATAACAGAAATAAAATGGACAATTTCAAAAAATGGTGTTGGGTCATGTTTTGTGTCTACCCATTTACCTCGTTCAACTCTTAGATCCCTTCCAATAGGTGCCTTAGGAAATTGTTTCCTGTTTTCAGAGTTAATCAGTTTGAGAGATGGAATTCTTAAAATATAAACAGGAATCCAGGTTCTTAATTGGAACCAGAACCTGTGGATTCACTTATACTTAACATCACCAGTTGGTTCCAAAGTGGACAGATTATTTTGTCCAACTATATATTACTGTAGGTGTTCTGTGGATGTTTCACATAATCAGTCTCAACCGTAAGGTTAAGTATACCAGATGTATTCACTGCAGCTTCTACTTACCATGTTTTCAATCTGCAATGGGTTATGGAGCATGACCCTTTCTTAAGTGAAGGAGCAATGTGCACAAATAATTCTCCTGTTTTCTTTATTTACTAATAGAAAATAGACTTGCCCTCAGCAATCCTATGATTTATATCCATTCCCTCACAAATACTCTACACTTCTATTTAAGGTACCAGTCAACCATAGGTTTCTATTTGGTTTGGTTTGGGTTGGGTTGGTTTAGCTTGGTTTTTGATACTTCATGTACAATGAATTCTGAAAAAAAATGTTTTAAAAGACTTCTACATTGGAAGTTGGGTGTAGGGATGGAGGGTGGTGGAGATGAGTAGCTGACACTTGGTCCTTCCATCCTTACATGTCCACTGGTATTTTGTTATAAGAGAAGCTTTGGTATGAGGCAACCTAAAACTCCATGTCTGCTTTAGATCAAGTCTATAAATCAATAGAAAGATTGTTAAACCCCAGGCCACTATTAAAAAGATGGAGTAGTTCTACATGCCATGAACTGGAAAGATCTTTAAGTTGGATTATTAACTAATAAAGTCAAAAGCATTGAGGATGGTATTGTATTTATTAAAAGAAATGTGTCATGAACAAAGTATATTCCACCAAAATGTCTATAGAATATACATAAATAAGATTTTCTTTATAAAATAAAAAGAGATAATAAAAGGAAATAGCAATAAATGGACTAAATTGTGGATGTATAATTTTGTAATTTTGTAATTTACACATCTAAGTTAACATTTCTTGAAGGGTGGCAACAAAATGAACTTCCATTCCTTTTCTAGTGGTAGAGCACACAAACTAATGATTTTGCTTGAAAAGCTAGAAATAAAAATACTTGAAATTCGTGGGCCATATGAAATAAAATATTTTAGTCAAATGAAATTGGAAAAACTCAAATTTATAGGGTCATATTTCTTCTGATCTGAGTAGAGATAAAGCAGGTAATTAGTCTTTCTTGGGGAGAAGTTAGGCATTCACAGAGAAGAACAAAATAAATATCCCTGTCAGTTCACTTGGAAGGAGAACACTGAGAGCCAATTTCAGTGAACAAGATAAAGATAGATCCAGACAAGTAACATCATCAGAGCATCTTCCTGTGATTACCTAAACAGTGAGCTTGCATCTTGGATGGAACAGTGCTCAAAGGAACAGTGCATTTCATATGTTGGCCTCATAGTATTCTTGGTGACAGAAAGGTTGTGTTAAGTAACTCCATCTAAGACTGTTGATACAACTGCCAAATTCAATTGAGGAGATAAAACACATGGCATATACCAGTGATAGAAAATTCTTAGAGATGAGCTTTCCTCTTGCCAGAGAGGAGCAATTTATTTACTGGACCTAATTTTGGAAGCACTGGGTTCAGCAGAAAGGGCATTGAGTCACCCTGGCTATGAGACTGAATCAGATAATCCTCCTGTGCTGAGAGTGACATGACTGTGAAGAAAACTATTCCCACTAGTGTGCCTGTTGCCAACTGCTCACAGATTGAAAGGTGATTGCTGAAAGGCTCCTATGTCACTGCCATCACTTTTATATTTCGTCCCTTCATAACACAACTCTCTCAACTCCTTGTCAAGCATACCCTTCTTTCCTCAATTTTATTAGATTGCAAGTATCCATCAGCAGTTCCTGACTTCCTACTAGGTTTTTCCCCATCATGGTTGTTGTAAAACATGGGGAATATTTTCATGAGATTGAAATGGAGAAACCTTTTCAAGACTGTCAGGAAGCTATCATCAAAAAGATGATATGTGGCAAATACAAATAGTAATATACACAACCACAGAGAATTCCACGGTGCTCTGAGCAGCCACACACAAACACACACACACACACACACACACACACACACACTATTATAATCTCAGGGGAAATAAATAAATGCCTTCATAAATGGCAATGGTCCTTATTTAAAAAGAAGAAGACAAGAGAAATGCCTCAGTAAATTAGACTTAAAATTAGAATCAAATAGGGCTGAAAAATCTGAGCAACAATAGCATTTGAAAACAGAATTTTTCAAATAATGTAAGTTTAAATTAGGCTAATGTACCATTTTCATAATCTGAAGAACAAAAATGCTGTAGAATATAAGTGGTGAGAGTACAGGTTGTTAAACACAATGGAAGGGCAATTTGCTAATACCAGATGTCAAACTTAAGATGTAAAATCAATTAATCACATTTAAACCTTCCATGTTCTCAAGCAGAGAGAAGATCAAGCAGAATGTCGCCCTTAGATCTTTATGAAGAGGTGATGCATGTATTGAATGTATAATAGGTAGACTGAGGGCATCAAGGCCAGTCTGTGAGTGACAGAAACAGTGTGTGGTGCTCATTCAAATCCACGTGTTCCCCTGTGTTTTGTACCTTGCCTTACAATTAGATTGGTGCTGATATGACTGATTTCTAGTCAATGGTATGTAGGGAAAACACATATAAAATGCTTTTAACTTAACTTTCCTTCTCAGCAATCAGCTTTCTGTGCAAAGTGGTCATGGAGACCTGTGTAGATGGCACCACGAGGTGAAAGCAATATGGACCCATGAGTTAGGAGATAGCTCCTAGGAAAGGGCTGAAACCCATACTAATATCACCAAGAATAAAGACTTATTCTATGAAGTTATCAAGTTTTATAGTGTAGTCAAGAAATAAAGCTTCAAAAATTCTGCTGAACTTTGCTAAAAAAAATCACTGGGTGACAGCCCCAGTTTTTCTTTTTTAATTCAGTGAATTTGAAATTGGGGACAGTAAAATTCCATATTTCTAAAACAAATTCCCAGGTATTATTAATGCTCTGGGTTCACAGATCACTTAAGCGTCCTGAATAAACTTCTGGCTATCAACTTAGATAACAAAAATGAGGCAAAAGATGTGAGATCAAGAGTGATAATGAAGCCTCAGGCCTATATGCATTAAAAATTACATGAAGATCATGAACTGAGATGATAAAGGAAATATGAGCTGGGAAGTTTGGGATCAGATTGGCACAAAATCAGAATTCACAGAACCAGTTTGTGGTACTCATTAAAAATTGATGGATTCACTAATAGGTCATTGAACTGAAGAAATTTCAGCATTGTTTCACAAAAAGCATGCCGGTGACCTCCACACAGCCATATATCTATCTATGCTTGTCTCCAATACAAATCGAATGGTTCTGGAAAAAAAATGCAAAGAATGAGACATTTTTCTACCACGTGAAAAGGCTGTGGTATGGAGCTGTGTTTTGTTACTATTAAGGCTAGAAAATGAGAAGATGGGTTGACTTGCATAATTATTCAAATTCTTTTGGTTATTAAATTTTCCCTCTGGTTCTTGAAACACTTCATACTAATTCTTGTTTTCATATATTTTATTATAATTAATAGAAGAGTTACATTATATTTGCCATATAGGAGGTGCATTAATTCACATTCATTGATACACTTTCTCATGTCTTGGTCCCCATTTCCCTCCACCCCCATCTTGTTTTCCCCCCTTCCCTGTCCAATTTCAACTAACCAAATACAAATATATCCAATATATCAGATAACAAAGTGAGATACTGTAACAATATGAGATAACCAAGGGACAGCAAAAGAGATGAGAGATAACATAGTACATTAAGGACAACAATAACTCATTATATGGCTTTTGTTTCTATATCCTAGAGTTCCTTTCATTTAGCGTCATACTATATGGCTTTATGAATCTAGGTTTTGCTCTATTGCAAATCTCTGCTAGGAGAGCCCAAGGTTTCTACTTACTTTTCTTTTTTTTCATATATTTTTATTGTAATTAATAGAAGGGTTACATGATATTTGCCAGATAGATGGTGCATTAATTCCCATACATTGATACCCTTTCACATGTCTTACTTTTCTTTTTTCCTAGTCCTGAGCTTGAGCTCTGGGGCTGAGTACTGTCCTTGAACTTTCTCAAGGCTAGAGCTCTACCACATGAGACTCAGCACCACTTCCAGCTTTTTTCTACCTATGTGGTACCGAGGAGTCGAACCTGGGTCTTTGTACATACTAGGCAAGCACTCTACCACTAGGCCAAACTCCCAGCCCTAATTGTTACATTTTTAATGATAATTCTTTAGAGATTCAATGTTATACAGTTCTTACCCTCCTACATTCCATGGACAAGTTAGAATAGCAGTGGCAGCAGGTTAAAGAAGAGACATGTAAGAGAATCTAGATGTATTTTCCCCTTTTATTTTCCCTTCCAAAAAGCAGCCTTGATACTGTGGAGAATACAGACAGGGTATACAGTAGTATCTTCTTTTAATATATGTCTGATCACTATCTGCTGAATATAAACTAGTTAGTTAGCTCTAACTCAGCTTAATTTGCTGACACTTCTACAGGCAACATTTTCTTTGGTGTGTTATACATGAGGTACATGTAAGTATAAGAGCAGGTGAACAACTACACTGGTAGATTTGGGCCACTATGAGGGAAAAAAAGTTTTATCTTAATGCATTAATAAAATAAGTCTTTGGTAGGACCCATAATTTGTGTAATGTACATGCTAGGTACTGTCCTTGGGATCTGTTCTTTGTTTAAAAGGTTTTAGACTAATTTTAGTACTGAGGTAATTTTATGTTAAATTGAGAAAGAGTATGAATACCAAGACCGAATCCAGGACACAAAATGTCTTGGTTCATACAAGCTTATCCTTATCTGTAGTGCCAGATGATTCACAAGGCAAAGTTTGTTCTGGACCAACTTACAAATCACTTAAAAGTAAACAATCTCTGCTTTTCCTTTTTATAATTAGTTCCAGGTAAAATAATACTAAAACTTTTTCTATCTTGAATGTTCCTACAAAATAACAAATAGAAAAATATTTTGAGGAAAAAACAGTAAACAATGATACTTAGAGCACCCTGAGGAAAAGATTTAGAAATCAAATTCAGGTCTTCATAGGATTTCACATTAACTGTAAAGCTTTATGAATTATCACTTATCTTTTATCTTCATAAATAAAAAATAATTAGGCAGCGTTGCCTAAATATCTCATTGAAAAAGCCTGAGTCAATTCAAACATCAAAAACCTTGCATTCCATGAACTAAATAATTTTAATGCAATGATAATCATTAATTCCCTGTGAATAAACAAACCACAACTAGATCAGAGTTATCACTGACACTTACTATGGATGTCTTATGCTCACAATGTATAAGCACCTCTTATAAATACTTGGGAAAACCACAATCCAACAAACAAGAAAAAGTCAATGTCATTGTCAGTTGTCAATGTCATCATAGCAGGTGACAGGTATGGATGTAAGTCCATCTCATTGGAAAACTTACCATGTTTTCTAAAGCTGAGCTTACACACATGTCTTTTATCAGCAGTTGTACTCTTAGGAAAAGCTCCAACATGTATAAAAGGAATTGTAAATCCTTTATTAAAAGATTAAAGCTGGGAGATGTGGAGGTATGATTCAAGTGACTGAGTACCAGCATGAGTAGACAGGACTTCTTGAATTCAAATTCTCCCTTTTCAAAAAATAAGATTCAAACTAGGGGTAATTGTTATGTTTATCAACAGTAAATAGATACATTATAAATAAATAAATTTTTGTCATTTATTAAATTATACGCCATGGAGGAATGAAAAATAATGAGCAATTTCTACTTGCAGCAATATGGATTAGCCCCCCCCAAAAAAAGCATTTTGGATGGCCATTCAAAAGGAAACATGCACTGTGATTTCATTTATATTAAGTTCATAAAAGCCAAGAATCAATACAAAAGAAGGGAGAAGTACTCAACTTGCTAATGAAGAATAAAGTGATTATATATTCAATTCTTCAGACTAACAAAGATTTCTAAAACTTGAAATGAAAACTAATGCTAGAGGGAGTATAAACTTCCCTTTTTTTGAATAAAAACTTTGAAAATAAATTCCAAAATTTTTCCTCATATATCCGCCCAAACTGGAATTCTCAAAACAATACACATTAGTTTATAGATACATGTTTAAGTACATCCACTTCATAATTTCTAGAGGTCCACTCATAGGAGCAGGTTACAATTCAAAATTATTTTCCTACTTTAAGAACATCTTATGATGTATGTATAATATTGCATTATAATATATTAATATTATTATATGGACATATGTTATGTATTTCCACACTGATGTCAGAGAAATATTTCTTGTTCAAACTACATTATTATTTCTTCTACACAACCCATGATTATTCACACTAGTCCAATAAATATTGACAATTAATAGTTTGAACACTTTAGGGGAAGTTCTATCTAATCTCCACATACTTTCCATTTTAAATGTATTGTGGTTTCAGAATTGCAAGTTAGGACCTCTGAACAGTGATAAAGTCAATATTTATCAATAAGTGCCCCCAAATACTCAGTAAATTGATAATCAATGTGACTTTCAGAACAGAAATACTATCCATTTCTTCTATGCAGAAAGACCTCTGATGGTATTTCTTTCTCTTGAGAGACATAATTAAAATATAAGAGTTGAAGGCTGTAGGAAAAAGACACAGATTTTTACAGATCACACATGATCCTATTTTCAACCTTAACTTCTTCAAATAAATATCATCTATTCTATCTACAAGTAATACCACTCACTAGATTGCATTGGGCTATCTGAATAGACCACCTAGGTGATGGTGGGGACAAAGATAAGATTTCAGTGGAGGGGGAAGACATTAGATTAGAGAATAGACTTTGTAAAGTATTCAAGTGGAAATTTGATCACTTCTAAAACTCCTGTCAGTTTATGGAGATTTTTCCTAATGAAATCAAAAGATCTAAAGACTAGTGACATTTAAAGTGGGGAACATTGAAGCCCAGGAGTTTGGCCTAGTGGTTAGAGTGCTTGCCTAGTATGCACGAAGACCTAGGTTCAATTCTTTCATACCACATACATAGAAGAAAGCCAGAAGTGATGCTGTGGCTCAACTGGTAGAGCTCTAGTCTTGAGAAAGCTCCAGAACAGTGCTCAGACCCTGGGCTCAAGTCCAGGACTGTATAAATAAATAGAAAGAAAGAAAGAAAGAAAGAAAGAAAGAAAGAAAGAAAGAAAGAAAGAAAGAAGAAAGAAAGAGAAAGAAAGAGAGAAACACTGAAATTCAAATGGTTCAAATGACCCAATAAACATAAAACTACAAATTAAGAATAAAACCACTCAAAACTTCACAAAAAAATCAGAAACTATGACGATGTGTGTGACCACGAAAGATTATGAGTTCTCTTTAAACATTTTTTTCTTTCATATATTTTATTGTAATTAATAGAGGGGTTACAGTTATATTGGCCAGATAGAAGGTGCATTACTTCACACACAATAATACCACTTCTCATGTTTTTGTCCCCATTTTCCTCTCCCCACTCCCTCCCCTCAACTTGTTTTCCCCTCTTCCCTTTCATATTTTGCCGGGGCCAGCCGGCAGCAAACCAGGGTTCGCAGATTGGGGTTCCTGAAATAGGGGGCAAGAACTAGGAAAAAATAGAAGAGAGACAGACACACCTGGTACGGGATGTCTGCAGTCCAGGTAAAGACTGCCGCGTTTATTTTCCACTCCCGCTTCTTCCCTTCCTCAGACCCAGGGAACTTCCAGGTGTTACATTCATATGGTAAATCTCAGGTCATTTAAACAGAATAAGGCCAGAAAACAATAAGAAAATAAAGCCATTGTCTGATGCAAATCAAGGTACAGTTTGATTCCACTCTGGCTCCCAACAATATTTCAAATAAACAAAGAAACATATATACAATATACAAAATAACAAGTTAAGGGAGTGTAACAATATGAGAATAACCAAGGGACAACAAAGGAAATGAGAAATAACATAATACATTAAAAACAACATTTACCCAATCATCCAGAAACAAAGACATACTAAACCCACTAGCACAATGATGTTCATTGCAGCACTATTTACCATGGCAAAGATATGGAACCAACCCAGATGCCCCTCAGTTGATGAGTAGATCAACAAGATGTGGTATTTATATACATTGGAATTCTATGCTGCCATCAGAAGGAACATCGCCCCATTTGTAAGGAAATGGAAAGATTTGGAAAAAAATATATTAAGTGAAATAAGCCAGACCCAAAGGAACATGGGCTCAATGGTTTCTCTCATTTGTAATAATTAGTACACATGTAAGACTCTTCTAGCAGAGGATTACAATAGCTCAAAACCTAGATACCTAAGGCTATATAGGATGAGGCTAAATGAATGGAACTTCAGGATACAGAAACAAGACCTATATAATGTGTGATTGTTCTTCTTAATGTACTACATTATTTCTCATCACCTTAAAACATTTCTTTTTTTTTTTTTTTGCCAGTCGTGGGCTTGAGCTCAGGGCCTGAGCACTGTCCTTGGACTTTCTCAAGGTTGGAGCTCTACCACTTGATCCTCAGCACCATTTCTGGCTTTTTTTCTATGTATGTGGTACCGAGGAATCAAACCCGGGTCTTCGTGTATGCTAGGCAAGCACTCTACCACTAGGCCAAACTCCCGGCCCCTCCTTAAACATTTCTACTGCTTTTTCATCTTAGTTTTTGTTTTTTCTGTGCATGCAATCTACCATTAGGCAACGAACCCAGCCCTTCGATAGGTTTTTGTTGTTGTTGTTTCTTTGTTTGTATGTTTGTTTTTGTGGGTCATGAGGCTTGAACTCATCCTAGGTGCTGTCCCTGAGTTCTTCAACTCAAGGCTACTGCCCTACTTTTGAGCCAAGCCCCACTTCTCGTTTTGTAAAGTTAATTGGAGATAAGAGTCTCAGGTCCTTTCGTGCCCAGGCTGGCTTTGAACCTTGATCCTCAGATCTCAGCCTCCTGAATAGCTAGGCATGAGTCACTGCACCCAGCTTTAAATAGTTTTTATAGCTGTCTTTAAGCTCCTATATGTCGCCTATTATCTTTGATAATATAAAATCCTTGCAAGTAAAAACTAGAATGAGGACTTTCACTGAGAATCAAAATGGAGTTACAGGGAAATAGATCTGTCCTCCCAACTTATGCTACTTAAACTGGACAAGTACATGAAACAACTATTTCTTTTTTTATTGTAATATATAGGGGTTACAGTTACATTCACCAGATAGTAGATGCATTCCTTCTCACACATTGATACCCCTTCTCATGCTTTTCTCCATTTCCCTCCCCCACTCCCTCCCCAATCATCTTTCCCCCCTTCCCTTTCTTATTTCAAATAATCAAATAAACGTATATATAATACACTGGGTAACAAAGTCAGATACAGTAACTATATGAGATTAACCAGAGGGCAAAAAAGAGAAGAGAAATAACATAGTACATTAAGAACAACAATCACACAATATAAAGTTCTTGTGAAACAACTATTTCAAAACATTATACAGCATAGAGAACAGAACTGTGATCTGTGATACACAGAAAACCAAACACAACCTTTGAAGCCCCAGCTTAGCACTTTTGTTTGCAAGCAGCAGAGCTGGGAGAAGGAGTGGAGACAGAGTCTACTGAACAGGTGGAGCAAAAGAATTAGAGATCAAGATGGCTAGAACTCTCAGGCGAGGTTACCAGAGAAGAGCTGGTTGGTTGCACTGACTGAGAGAATGCCACAAAGCTGCAGGTATCTCCTCTCCTAGTCTTCTCACATGTAATTTAAGATATCTTCATTCCTCTGTAAATACCATGCCTTGGCCCCCTGTGACTGTTTTTGAGAATTGTTTCTTCTCACGGTTTTGAACAATTTGGTTTGGACTTGAATTGTAGTTTTCTTGATGTTTCTTATGTCTGGATTATATTGATCTTCTTGTGAATTCCCATCACACTTGGGGAATGTGTTCTGTCTCCCCATCTCTCCTGTGCTGTGCGGCCCTGCAACTATTTTTGTTTCAGGGAACTTGAATTTGCTGCATGGCTCTCTGATGCTGTTGGTTACTTTATCTGTTCAAATTTTCTTCTTCTCACTGCTTTTCAGATTGTCTCCATGACTGTGTCTGTTAAATGTTGAATCTGTGATTAACCTCATCCTGTGAAGTTTTCATCTCATAATTTATATTCCAGGTTGGAACTTTGATATATGATGCATGTTTTTTTTCCCTGAATTTCTGAACATGCGCACTTGCATGATTATAACTATTGCAATGTAAATGATAAGGTACAAACAGGTGAAAACTAATGTGTGTGTCATTTTTGAGTCAATTTCAAGGGATTGACTTATGCTCCTACAGATTGTATTTTTACATTTCTTTGCAGGTATGGTAATGTTTTTGAAATTACAGGCAGCATCAGTTTTATCCTGACAGTGGAAATAATTTTGGCTAATAATTTTGACATATTAAAATTTGTCAGGTGACTCTAAGCATATTTCAGGTAAAATGATGATACAAATTCTCCTTAATTACAAAAAAAGCATTTTCTTTTTTTTATATTTTTAGTGTAATTAATAAAAGGGTTACATGATATTTGCCAGATAGAAGGTACATTAATTCACATATATTGATCCCCTTTCACATGTCTTAGTCCCAATTACCCTCCCCTCCACGCCCCCCCATCTTGGTTTTCCCCCCTTCCCTATCCAATTTCAAATAACCAAATACAAATAAATCCAATATATCAGATAACACAGTGAGATACTGTAACAATATGAGATAACCAAAGGACAGCAAAAGAGATGAGAGATAATATAATACATTAAGGACAACAATCATTCATTATATGGCTTTTGTTTCAATATCCTGGAGGTCTTTTCAATTAGCTTCATACTATATGGCCTTATGTATCAAGGTTTTGCTCTTTTCAGATCTCTGCTAGTAGAGCCCAAGGTTTCTACTGATTATGACAAATGAGGGAAACCATTGAGCCTAAGTTCTTTGAGTCTGGCTTACTTCACTTAATATGACTTTTTCTAACTCTTTCCATTTCCTATCAAATGGGGTGATGCCATTCTTTCTGACAGCAGCATAAAATTCCATTGTGTACAAATACCACAACTTGTTGATCCACTCATCAACTGAGGGACATCTAGGTTGGTTCCATATCTTTGCTATGGTGAATAATGCTGCAATGAACATTGTTGTGCTAGTGGATTTAGTATGCCCTAGTTTCTGGATGGTTGGGTAAATGCCAAGTAGTGGAATTGCTGGGTCATAGGGGAGCTCTATGTTTAGCCTTTTGAGGAACTGCCATACTGCTTTCCATAGTGGTTGAATGAGTTTGCACTCCCACCAACAGTGTAGTAGTGATCCCTCCTGGCCACATCCCCTCCAGCATCTGTTGTTATTCATTTTCCTGATCCTGGCCATTCTAACTGGAGTGAGGTGGAATCTTAAGAGTTGTTTTGATTTGCATTTCTTTTAAGACCAGAGATGTTGAGCATTTCTTCATGTGTCTATAGGCCATTTTTCATGCTAATGGCTTCAACTTCCACTTTAAGAAACCAAGGCAAACATGAGAAAGTTACACTCAAATTAAGCTGAAATAAATACCCAAAGTCAAGACTGGGTTAAATTGAATACATATATATGTATGTATATATAATTAGAAAATCAATATATTTATATAAGCATATAATTTGAATAAAGCAATAGCTGGGTGCTGGTAACACATATCTGCAATCCTATACTTGCTATCAAGAGCCTGAAGCAGAACATTTTTTGAGACGCTTATCTCCAAATACCTATCAAAAACCTAGAAATAGAACTGTGGCAAAAGTGGTGGAGTACTAACTTGAGCACAAAATCTAAGGTACACAGAACCTAAGCGCATGTTCCAGGACACACACACACACACACACACACACACACACACACACACACACACACACCATAAAACAATATATCAATAAACAGAATAACATGAATCTACCTCAAATAATTACATTGAATGAATGAAACTGGTAAAGGAAAATGATCTCTAGTGATTGAAATCATGGAAGTATTTGCCTGGAGATAGAAGTGCTAGATTAGGGAGAACAGGGTATTAAAAAAGGGGGCAAGAATGTTTGTGAAGAAATGCACCTTCTATCCGGTAAATATAAAGTAATCCTTCTATTAATTACAATGAAAAAGAATTTTAAAAAATAAAAAGGAGGTGCAATATGGGGGACATTCCTGTTATTATGATTATGATTTCATTGTCATACATACTTACATCCCTTCACATTGTGATTTTGGTTGTTTTTCATAAGCTATCATTAAAAATCTAAACAAATTCCTCAAAAGACTAAACATAGAATTCTCCTATGACCCAGCAACTCCACTACTTGGCATTTACCCAATCATCCACAAACAAGGACAGACTAAATCCACTATCACAATGATATTCATTGCAGCACTATTTACCAAAACAAAGATATGGAACCAAACCAGATGTCCCTCAGTTGATGAGTAGATCAACAAGATGTGGTATTTATACACAATGGAATTCTATTCTGCTGACAGAAATAATGACATCGTCCAATTTGTTGGGAAATGGAAAGACTTAGAAAAAAAATCATATTAAGTGAAGTAAGCCAGACTCAAAGGAACATAGGCCCAATAGTCTCCCTCATTTGTCATAATCAGTAGAAACCTTGGGCTCTTCTAGCAGAGATTTACAATAAAGCAAAATCTAGAGAAATAAGGCCAAATAGTATGACACTAAATGTAAGGACATCCAGGATAAGGAAACAAAAGTCATATAATGAGTGATTGTTATTATGTTATCTCTCATTGCTTTTGCTATCCCTTGGTTATCTCATATTGTTACAATATTTCACCTTGTTATCTAATATATTTTATATTGGCTTAATTGGTTATTTGAAATTGAATAGGGAATTGGGGAAATCAAGATGAATGGGGGGGAGATGGGCGGGGGAAATGGGGACCATGACATGAGAAAGGATATCAATGTTCGTGAAGTCATGCACCTTCTATTTGGTGAATATAATGTATCCCTTCTATTAATTACCATAAAAATATGCATAAAAATCTAAGCAAATGTAAAATTACATATAGATGTATAGAGGTGTATACATGTATATACAGAGAGAGGCAGGGGGGAGAGGGAGAGTCATTCCACAAAACAAATAAAAGCAGCAAGTTCCAGCCCAAGTAAGTCTCTACTGAAGTGTCCAGTCCAGCGGGACATCAACTAGGGCCAAGAACCTAGAAGGAGGAATGAGAGAGACAGGAGACACGAGTAAGGCAGAAAGACAAGAGTTCTGATCAAGCTGCAAATTTTATTTTTCACACAGGGGTTTATATACCTCTTCAGGAGAGGCAAGAGGGGATTGGGGTAAAGAAACTGCTTGGGATAGGAGGTCTGGTGGTAGGATGTTTGCATATCAACCCAAGCAGGCATGCGTTGCTTAGTGACCTAATTACAAAATGTTACTGCACTTAGGGCAAGGAACTATGCAGGCACATTCTTAAAGAATTCAGGGAGGAGGGGAATGTTCCTGACACTGAAGAACAGGTAGTTCACTAGATTAAGCTTACCTGGGGCAATAGAAAAAAATTAAATATGTGCATGGTTACTAAATTATCTCATGAGATATCATTCAAAAATACAAACATAGGAGACCAGCAGTGTGGCTTAGTGGTAGAGTGCTACCCTCGCATGCAAGAAGCCCTGGGTTTGATTCCTTGGTACCACATACACAGAGAGAAAAGAAATCAAAAGTAGTGCTGTGGCTTAAGTGGTAGAGTGCAAGTCTTGAGGAAAAACCCAAAGATAATGCCTAGGCCCTGGTTCAAGCCTCAGGACTGGCAAAAAGGAAAAACTAACACACTAACACACACATACACATCCACAACTGAAAAATAAAAATAAAATAATGATCTGTGTCAATGTTACATTTCTATTTTATTTCAGGGTTACTACTGTCCTTGTTTCAGTGGTTAATTGTTATTGTAAAGATAATATTTAGACAAGTTACATATGTAAGTCAAATAGTGAGTTCATTTCTTCTTTCCCTTGCTTTCTCCCCATTTGTCCCTCCTGACTCACCACACACTCAGTTGATTTTCCACATAATGTCTAGAGAACATCACAGCTGCATTTGTTCACAGTATGTCCCTCCATTCCTGTTCTAGCCCCGCACCGTCCCCCAAACAGATAAGCTTTCATAAAAAACAAAAGTTACCAAAAACAAAACGAGACAAAGGAGAAAACAAACAAAAAATTTTAAAAGATCTATAACAGCTATTATATGATAAGGAAGCCCAAAACACAGGTTGGAAGAAAGCCTCTTCAACAAATGGGAAAAATAGGGTATACCAGTGCAGAAAAATGAAACTAGATCCTCATACATCAGCAGAATCAGTTCTGAATGGATCAAAGTCCTCAATATAAGTACAGATACCCTGCAAATCATGGAGTAAAGAAAAGACTTGGGCTCCTAGGTATGCATAGAAACTGCCTAAGTAAAGATTCAGAATCATAACAAACCCAAGACTGGGTAAAAGGAATTGCAATCAAACTGAAGAGTGTCTGCAGGGCAAAGGATGTAGCTAACCAGACTAACAGAAAGCCCACAGAATGGAATAATTTTACAAGCTATGCATTGGACAAGGGCCTCATAATTAAAATACACATAGAACTCAAAATTAATATCCCCCTAAGTAAACCTTCAAAGATATATTTCTATTTTTTAAAAAATGATGAACCATATTTTCTGAATGTGGAAAGTATTCACAGTAAAAAAAATCTTTGGTTGCTATAATCAGCATATCACAAAGAGGTAAAAGCAGGGAAATAGAAATAATGTTTCAGTTTCTTGATATCTCAGTCTTTGAAACGTGTAAATATCTCACGCATTCAAACATAGTTCTTTAGTGTATAGTGTTTATCTGCCAAATTAGCTAAAAGACAATTAAGCTCTGGAATTGGCCAGATAATATGACCTTGAGCAATTTAAACTCAGTGACAAAAGCTGTCATGTGGCAATCAAGTAGCAAAACTTAGATACATCAGCCCTTAAAATGTAAATTACATACATACAATTGGCTAATTACTAAAGAGATCTGACTGGTGAAAATGCATGGAGTGCAGAATACACTCAAGCATTTGTGGTATGACTATACTCTCTTCTTTTTACTTCATTGATTCACTAACTACAGAAAGCAAATCCAGTCTCTTAGAGGAGTTCATATGTTCTTTCAAATGGATGAGAATGCAGCAGTATCTAGTGATCAGTGAAAAAACATTTGTCACCTATTCCATTCTAAAGATCTGTACAATGGGCTGTTTTCAATCAGTTGTAAGTAGATTCTGAATAGATATATGTGTATATGTATACAAATTATATTGTATATATTCTATATAATGTATATGTCTATGTATTATGTATCATGTATGTATATAAGCTTTGCTAACATGTATAAAGTGTTCAGTCTTCCTACCCAAACTCCCAAGATATCCACTATCAAATTCTCAAAAATGATTTTTCATCTGGCTTAACCTTTAGAAAATAAAATGTGTGCTAATTTTCCACAAAATATTTCTAGGGATAAATAGAACAGCTTCTAAATATCACATGAGTTACATTTGCCCATTTTATAAAACAACAGAGTAATTGACAGAATAATTTGCCACTGATGGACATGAAGAACTGTGAGACTTAACCACCAAGAGCTCATCTCACTCATGGATGTGGCAAAGAATCACAGAATTTTAATTTTAAGTCTGTATGCTAGTAAGTACACTTTACTTCTTTGATTTTCTTGTGGACCTTTACCTGTTCACTCACTTGTATAATTTTGCTGTCATTTATGCACCTACTATAGGCTATCTTGCATTCCTTCTGTAATAAGTACATATAAAGTGCATATAAAAGCAGCCATTTCAGAACAAAGAGAGTGGGCAGTGACATGTAAGTAATAAAACTACAATTATCCAGTAATTACTTCATTACATTTCCATCACTCTCCAATTAAAATTCATTGTCAGTAGTTAAAGTTGTCTACAAAATTATCATCAATTTATCACGTTAAGGATTTTTTAGTCCTTGAACTTCCAATAAAGGCTTTATATCAACAGAAACAAATGAATGGATCATTTAAGAAATCCAATCAGGCAGCAAGAACAAGCTCAATGAATAGAAGTATTTCCTTGGATAATGCACCATGTACTGAACATCTTAAGTGGAATGACTCATCAAACCCACAGAACTATTAGAAAGAGCATAAAATATTAAACTGAATTCCAGTGCAATCCTCAAACATCCTCCCACATCACAGTCTCTGTCAATTAATCAACCTCCATTACACACTTCAACCAAGTAAGTAAACCATGGATTGTTAGGTGGGCACTGTGGTCTGTCATCCCAGCTGTGTCAGAGGCTGAAGTCTAGAGGATCACAGTTCCTGGTTTGTCTAGAAAGAAAGGTCTGCAAGACTATATCAATGGGAAAAAGCTGATGTGGTAGAACCTACCTGTCAAACCAGCTATGATGGGAAGACTAAAAGAGGCAGATCATAAAAATAATAAAATAAAATAAAAGAGATCATGGGCCATGTATGTCCTTGGACAGAAAGTAAAACTTATCTCAAAAATAATCAGGTGGGGGATAGTGGAGGAGAGGAGATCAGAAGTATGGGTATGCTTCTTATCTAGCAAGCATGAGGCCTTGAGCTCAGATCCAGTGCTACCAGAAAATAAAACAAAAAATAAGAGTATAGATTTGGAACTTAAATGGCCTAATGAGCAATCTAGTATCACTTCTGTATTTTACTAAAGAAGGGACCATCTGAGCCATACCCCTCCTGCATGTTTTTTCTTTAATTATCACTCAGATTGCATCACCTACTTTTTGCCTAGGGCCATTCTCCTACTTATTCCTCTTGTGTAGCTGGTATTATACTATGTGCCACCATCTCTGGCTTATTTGTTGAGATGGTATCTCACTAACTTTGGCCCAGGCTGGACTCGAACAATATTTTCTCTCATTCTCCACCTCCACTGTACCTGGGTTTACTAGTGCATACTATCAAACTAGTTTTAGGACAATTTACTGCTTGCTGAGATCACCCTACAAATTACTCATTTTGGAAATTAGACTTCTGGTACATCACCATTAATTATTTGTTAGTATTGAGAAGCACTGCATATTTTCTAGAAATAAAAGGTTTCATGCCTATAACTCTTATTCTTATAACAAAGTTATTCTTCTTATTGAATAAACATTGGCAGTTAATAACTTTTAAGCTTCCAAAGCTGTATTTTCATAGGGGAAAGAGGAAAGAATAAGAATTTTCTAGACAATTCCTTCTACATTTTAAAAAATTTAAGCACACTTTTAAGGACAAGATTTAGAATGCAAACTGAATATTAGAAGGCCTCAGATACTTGGCAGCTTCAGCTTCCAGTCACAGACAGGCATCTTCTTCTTCTGTTCAAGTTCCTGGCACTGAGATACAAAGCCACTCAACAAGAACATGTGTTGTGAATGATTTTCCCCACAATGACTGCTTATTTTTAAAGATTAATTTAGGGCAGAAAGGAAGATATTTAGAGAATAGTTATTAAATTGGCATATTAAACTAATGTCACTATCATTAGAAAAATTCTCTTTGTTAAGAAGTATTTGTTTGTAAGTGTTAATGCTTAACACATTGGATGGAGGCGCAATGCTAGAAAGAATCTAAGTACTTAGAATGGTTTCAATTGTTTTGCAGAGGAAGAGATGAACTAACATCCAAGGCACTTCTTAGCGGAAAGTTCTTGTTGAAGACAATGTGAAAATGTTTATTTCATAAAAATAACCACAAATTACAAGGAAGGTTTGCTGCCAGATGCAACTAAGCTGTCTGTAAAATCTAACACAAGTATTTACTGCAACTAATACTTTTGCCTATTCAACTGTTAGTATGTTCATGGACATACACACACACACACACACACACACACACACGTACGCACACACACACATACCACACACACACACCAATTTGTTTGTGACCGAGCAGTGTTGTTTTTCTGGTTCAGAACCCCCAGGTGCTGTTATTATTCATATCTGAAAGCTTCCATCTCTCAGCAAAAAGGGCAAGTGATGTGGATTTGAGAGGGAAGGTCAGCTCTCTGTAGGACTTCATGAAAGACAGCATGAAGTGGAGGGAGGGGAGAAAAGAGTGATTGGCTGCCTCTGTACATCAACACAATCTGCCTATCCACCTTGTGAACAGGTAAATAGGCTTCTCTGAGTCATTGAGGGGAGCTGAGTGGATGGAGAGAAAATGAAGATATCAAAGCAGGTATGATTTTGCCTGGCATAATTAACTATAACCAAAGGGCCTCTTGTTTCAAGATGCAAGTTAGAAGACTTTGCTTTGATTTAGTCTACTCTGCTCTACCCACTTGGACCTCACTGGCAATCTTCAATATTTCTTTATAAATAATCTTACATTATAAAATATATTTTCCTAATAAACCATTATTACACTATAGTTTGTTCTGAATTTCATTTTTTTCATATATTTTTATTGTAATTAATAGAAAGGTTACATTATATTCACAAGATAGACAGTGCATTACTTCACAAACATTGATACCCTTTCTCATGTCTTGGTCCCCATTTCCCTCCCCCCAACCCCCACCCCTCATCTTGTTTTCCCCCTTCCCCATTCTATTTCAAATAACCAGATAACATATATACAATATATCAGACAACAAACTGTAACAATATGAGATAACCAAGGGACAATCATTCATTATATGCTTTTGTTTCTATATCCTGGAGGTTCTTTCATTTAGCGTCATACTATATGGCCTTCTGTATCAAGGTTTTGCTCTATTGTAAATCTCTTCTAGAAGAGCCCAAGATTTCTACTGATTTGCATTTCACTTTTTTCTTCATATATTTTTATTGTAATTAATAGAAGGGTTACATTATATTTGCCAGATAGAAGGTGCATTAAATCACATACATTGATACCTTTTTCATGTCTTGGTCCCCATTTCCCTCCCCTCACCCCCACCCTCATGTTGTTTTCCCCCCTTCCCTATCCTATTTCAAATAACCAAATAGGCATATATAAAATATGTCAGATAACAAGGTGAAATACTGTAACAATATGAGATAACCAAGGAACAGCAAAAGAGATGAGAGATAACATAGTACCTTAAGGACAACAATAATTCATTATATGGCTTTTGTTTCTATATCCTAGAGGTCCTTTCAATTAGCGTCGTACTCTATGGACTTATGTATCAAGGTTTCGCTCTGTTCTCTGCTAGGAGAACCCAAAGTTTCTACTGATTATGACAAATGAGGGAAACCATTGAGTCTAAATTCCTTTGAGTCTGGCTTACTTCACTTAATATGATTTTTTTCTAAGTCTTTCCATTTCCTAACAAATGGGGCGATGTCGTTCTTTCTGACAGCAGCATAGAATTCCATTGTGTACAAATACCACATCTTGTTGATCCACTCATCAACTGAGGGACATCTAGGTTTGTTCCATATCTTTGTTATGGTAAATAGTGCTGTAATGAACATCGTTGTGCTAGTGGCTTTAGTATGTCCTTGTTTCTGGACAATTGGGGTAAATGCCTAGTAGTGGAATTGCTGGGTCATAGGGGAGCTCTATGTTTAGTCTTTTGAGGAACTGCCATACTGCTTTCCATAGTGGTTGAACGAGTTTTGCATTTCATTTTTTATGATCATTGTCCCATCTCTCCCTTCCTCTAAGATTCCAGTGGATAACTTTTATTGACCAAATCTAACCCGGAAACTAGAGGTTCAGATTCATAGAAATAAGTTTTTTCATGTACAAAAAGGGGACAGAGAAAGGGAATGATAGTACAGATTTGAATCCACCCCAGTATCACCCAATTCTTTTGCTCTACCTGCTCTCCTGAGCTTGCTTGGCTCAAGAGACTCCCCCAAAGCAATGCTATCACCCAGCCATATTGTCCCTTACAATTCACATGAGAATACTTACTAATAAATCACTTAAGATTATTATCTCTCTCCATCTAGATACTTTGTTACCCAACAAATAAGCGCTTTGGTGTTATTTTAATTCAAAGTTTTCAAAATGAAAACTATTTATAAATGTATGGACAATTTAGGCTTCCTTAAGTGGATGTCTATTTTTCTTTTGAATGTTACTATTTGTTTCTTGGAGCTGTTTATGAATCCTGAATATTAACTGAAAGCATTTAAACACCATTTTCCTTACCCAAAATACTTTATTCAATTGATTTTTCATTTTTATGGTGTCTCTCATCATGAGGGATGCAAGTTGAAATACTCAATGTATCTTTCCTCTATTTCCTTTAATTTCTATCTGATTTGTGCATACTTTCCTAAGAGCATTACATAAGTGTACAGTACATATATGTACATTATTTAATCTATCTATAATTAATATATATGCAGTGGCATTTCAAGAACAATTGCTACTCAACTGGGATATAAATGGAATTCATTTTAATCAGGTTTAAACCTTAAAAGTAGGATCTAGAATGCTCAAAAGAGACACAGTAACAGTCATGAACAGCCAGTGTGATATAGATCTAATGGGTTTGAAACAGCACCTCACCTGAAAGTCATCCACACTGCCAGCCCTAACACAATCTGTGTGCTTGAAAATCTAATAATCACATTATATATGGACATGTTAGGCCTAATATATTTTGTCCTTGCTGAAAACAAAAGGAAGATAATCACTACCACAGTGTTTTGTGTTCCTATTTTCCTATTTCTGTGGACATAAGATAGCTTTCACATGGTCGTATGTCAGGAAAATAACTTTGTAGTAAAACTTATAGTTGAAAAAATTCTAGAGTTCAAAAATAGAATATTAATATTAGTTTAAGTAGAGAAAACGATATGACTTCATATTATGCTGAATAACTAAGTTCCCTACCAATTGATTTCTTATTACCCGCTTCTCAGAATGTAATCAATAGACAGTGGATATGTTGCTAGAGCATGGAAATCAGAGTCAGGTAGAAATTGTGTGACTTTTTTTAATGGCTTCATATCCTGTAAAAGGCATTCATTTTCAAGAGGCTGAATATGGTCAGCCTTTTATGCGCCATTATGTCTAATTTGTTTTATGCTTCTGCAGTGAAAATTATTTTCCTTTTCCAAATTATATGACAACGTAAGAAAATATTCAAGTAAAAGAACACCTCATTCGTTTAACTCAACCACCAACCTTTGCTTCACAAGAAAAGATGCCTTTCTCATTCCAGAAACATAAGAAATATGAATGTACCTGAGAGAAAGCAAAGCAATCAATACTTAACAACAATGGCTTCATGTAACCTTGGTTTTAGTCGATAATTTCTTGTGAGGACAGTGTGCAGACATTATAGATGGAAAATTTAAGTGCCTTAGTCTTATGAAATGAGATCTGTAAAACACCTGCTCATACAACAACATAATTGTGCAGGTGTTTATGCATGTCTTCCACTTTTACAAAAGGGAGGAAGAAGACAAACAACATGATAAAGAAGGACTAATAGAAAACAACTTAAATGGAAAGAGAAGTGTCCTGGCTTGTCATTTACAAACCTATCTTTCAACAGAGAGTAAAGAGAAGGAAGGAAGCATCAAGTCTTAGAAGGGCGACATGTCCTGAAGCTGAGGCACAAAAGGGATGGAATTCATGTTGCAAAGGTAAGAGTTACATTTGACCTATATGAGCCTGGTGTGATGGATGCATACGGTGGTATGAAGTCCAGTGACTTTGGGGAAATAGTGGTTTGACACTCCAGAAATTGGAATCTTTGTGTATGAGATTTTTTTGGAACAGATACAAAGAGAACCTTTATTGCATGTAGCTGGTGAAATCCATGGCAAGTGTTTAGCCTGGAAATATACACTTTGAAAAACAAATCAAGTTCATTGCTTAAAAATTCTAAAGAGTGAGTACCACCTGGTTTTATATTTTAAGATAAGGCTGGCTTCAGAGTCAAACTGGCTGAGATTCTGATCTATTATCTAATACCTGTATAAATTAAGTAATATAGTAAAAGTTTGATCAGTCTCCAATTCTTTTTTTTAATATTTTTATTGTATTTAATAAAAGGGTTACATGATATTTGCCAGATAGAAGGTGCATTAATTCACATACATTGATACCCTTCCACATGCAGTCTCCAATTCTTTACCTTAGAAAATATTTTTTAAAAATCTGTTATTATATCTCATATTGTTACAGTGTTTCTCCTGGTTATCTGATATATTGTATATATGCATATTTGGTTATTTGAAGTCAGATAGGGAAGGGAGAAAATCAAGATGAGGGGCTGGGGTGGAGGGAGGGAAATGGGGACCAAGACATGAGAAAGGATATCAATGTATGTGAAGTAATGCACCTTCTATCTGGTGAGTATAATGTAACCCTTCTATTAACTACAGTAAAAAATATATGAAAAAATCTGTTATTGTGAACATGACTGAAATTTAAATGTGAACATTTAGTATAATGTTACAGTGAAGTCAGTTACCTTCTCTTCGTTATTCCCAAATCTATGACACCCAGGAAATATATTATTCATAAAACATATATATGTATATGTATATATATATATCCAGATGTTTACCTTCCTGATTTGTATTCTACCAGTGAAGTTTCATATTGTCAAAACTTCTAATCAGTTTGTTAGACTCAGCAAGCCAAAGTATCTCTACCCCTTCACAAAGGAAATGCTAGTTCTTTTATTAAAATCATATTTGATGCACCTTGAGGAGATTATTCCAAAAAATTTAAGAGATTTTTATGGGTCTTTCTACACTAATTTCTTAGTCTTAAAAATTAGAATAAATTTTCTTGACTTATCTTCATATAAGCTGGAGCATGGCTCAAGTAGTAGAACTTTTGGCTAGCATGTGAGACACTCTGAGTTCAATTTCCAGTTCAGAGAGGAAAAGTGAAGGGAAGGGAAGGGAAGGGAAGGGGGAAGGAGAAGGGGAAAGGGAAAGGAAAAAAGGGAAAAGGGAAAAAGGGAAAGGGGAAGGGAGAGGGAGAGGGAAAGAGGGGAAGGGAGAGGGGAGGGAAGTGAAGGGAAGGAAAGGAAAGGAGAGGAGAGGAGGGGAGGGGAGCGGAGAGGAGAGGAGAGGAGAGGAAAAGAAAGAAAGGAAAGGAAAAGAAAAGAAAGGAAAGGAAAGGAAAAGAAAGGAAAGGAAAGGAAAGGGAAAAAGGCAAAAAGAATTTTCTAGGTACTAAGTTTTGGCTATAAAAACTATAATCCATCTTGGCAGTAAGAGACTTCAAGATTCACATTGAAGGAAAATAACCTCAAGTACTCACATTTAATCACCCAGGCTAATAATTACATAAGGGAAAATTGATTCTATTTCCTATTCAAGTTGTCTCTGCATGGTCTGAGTTACAGTGTTTTCTGACCATGAAAATATTATCTTGTTGTAATCCTAGCTATTCAGGAGAGTGAGGTCTAAGGATCACCACCCGAGGCCAGCCTGAGCACACATCCTACCCAAAACAGAGAGGAACAAGATGATTTCTTCACTGGGTCAGACTTCTCAAAGCTCTGACCAAATGCAATATTTCTCAAGAGATGATTCTCTAGGTTTTCATGCTAGTAGAGTTATGCTAGAGAATGGGAATATATAATTTTTTGCTTTGTATTAAATATATGAAGTGAGTTCTATTCACAAAATCAAATTATAACTCACTAGAATCCCTTCTATTCTTATGCTAAGAGAGAATTTAAAAAGGCAAACTGATAGCTCATATACCCATGCAGTTTTTGTCACAGCTTATAAACTTTGATTCACCCCTTGGAAAACGTTGGACATGAATAGTGTATATTTTTCCTTGTGTAGGAATCAGAACAAATGTTGGTCAGTGTTGTAAACAGATCATGGTTTATGAACAGTTAGAGAAGCATCCTTCTGCCCAAGATATGTTTAATCCAGAAACATTGCCATTAAATTTACCAGTTGTGTAATAAAATCATAAGAAATCACACAAAGCTTCATTAGATTAAAGGGTTCATGTAAAAAAGGTAAGTGTAGTTTGTATAGGACATGTATCAATTGGATTGATGAATATTAGGAAATAAAGCATTAATTTTTATAAAAAATATCTCCCCAAGCTCTTTTTATAAAAGGCAATAAGAACATGGAGCCATATTGAGATTGTTCTTTCTTGTACTTTATCTAACAGCAAGCAAAGTTTTCCATCATTAAGGATGATGAAGGAAACTCATATAACAGTTTTAAAGCATTCCTGAAAATTTTCCAAGAAAAATGATTCTTCACTAACTGAAACGCTGAAAATTTTTTCTTGTAAATGTAACTTCACATTTCTTATAACTCTGTCCCCCAACCCCAATACATGTGCCAAATCCCACTGTGCCTTGAGAAGGTTGAGTCATGTCTACCTGCGATCACACGATGAAACACAGGAGAATGGCAACAGGAGTGTGTGGTTCAGAAGCCTGCTCCTCTCTCAATGTGACTGGGAGGCAGAGTCCAGAGGAGACTGGAGAAAGCTATGCCCTTCTAAAGCACAGCCCAAAGATCTACTTTATCAATCCAGAGCACACCTTCTACTTTCTATTATCTCCCAATGATGCCTTCTAATATGAATCCATCTGTGATTGGAGGAAGTCTGAGCCCCCATATTCCAATCACTTCCCCGAGTCCCATCTATTAGCAACCAAGACTTTAACACATGAGACCTTAGTCAACATCTCCATTCAAACCATAGCATTCTGCTCATAGCCCTCAAAGACAATACCTGACTCATAAGATCCATCTAGGATTTATCACTTAGTGGTCACATTCAGTCTCATTGCTGTGTGTGTGTGTGTGTGTGTGTGTGTGTGTGTGTGTGTGTGTGTGTGTGTGTGTGTGTGTGTGTTGCTTAATTGGATATAAGAGTCTCATGAAACTATTCTCCCTGGGCCTATTTTGAACCACAATCCTACGATCTCAACCTTCTGAGTAGCTAGAATTACAGACATCAGCCACCAGTGCCTGGCTTCCAATGTCATACTTGTAAATGGCATCTAATAGTTTCCTGTCTAAAATTATAAATGTCTCCCTCCTAATATTCCTATTATCTCTAGCTTTATAGATACAGTTTCTTGCTTGTCATTTAATTTCTGGTTGAGTGCTTACAAAACCATCCTTTCTTCTTTCCTATAAAACCTTTTGTTATTGTTGTTCTGATATCAGTCCAATTTCCAAAAATACTAAGCCATAGTCTGTGTTAATGCAAATGAAAATAT
This sequence comes from Megascapheus bottae, assembly GCF_031878675.1. NCBI lineage: Eukaryota > Metazoa > Chordata > Mammalia > Rodentia > Geomyidae > Megascapheus > Megascapheus bottae. The sequence continues at coordinate 57,291,400 of NC_143511.1, forward strand.
TCTGCCACTGAGAAATAAAATGTATACTGACAGAAGAATTGCAAAACATTTTCTCCCTAGTTAATTAAAGGAGGACAAGAGAAAAGAAACCTACTCTTTTTTTAAATTTCGTCCTCCCTGGATTCTCTCTTTTTGAACAAGGATATCCATTAGGCATACTGTGCCAGTCATCTTGTACAGGGAGTGGAGGCAAAGAGCATTATATAATGAATGTATTTAGAACCCTAATATTGTGGGGCCACCTCACAATCACAGAAACATCTCTGTTTAGGTGTGGCCCTCCATCTAATATCTGCAGTTCAGAATGCATTAGAGAGATGAATAAAGAACTCCCTATATGACTACTCTTTCCTGACAGATAAGTATGGACTTAAAATACACAAAGTAAGATTCTGTTATGAGCCTTCCCACATCACTAGTTCAGACTCCATAGAAGACCCTGAAAGAATTATTTGAATTCAAATAGTTTCCTTAAAAGCTGATCTCTGGAGAAATTGTTCATGGAGTGAGGAGTCAGACAGGTGATGGAAAGCAATGAGTAAAGAGTATAAAGTCAAATTGAATACCCCATAGACAACAGGACAGAAATTTCCAGAGTTGTTTTGATAAATGTTAATCTATGCCTCAGAGTTATTCTTCCTTTGGGATGAAGGAGCTGTATTTGTACACCAGTGTCTATGGGCCATTGTTTTGAGTGTTGCTGCTCAGAGAGCTGATTCCCTAGCACAGTTACCCTGCCCTATATGCAGATAGCCACGCTCTTTGGCTTCAGAAAAAGAAACCTTCCAGCAAAGTAAATGGAAATCCCTAGAGCTGGAATATGTCATCTAAACTCTAAAGGATATACGTAAAGAATGAACAGAATTTGCTTTGCTCTACCTTTGACTGTTCATTTCTATCACTACACATTAGAACAACCTGTGCTATTACTACTTCTATAAAGAATTACACAGTCACATTAAAAAAATTATTTTTTCAGTCCTGGGGCTTGAATTCAGGGCCTGAACACTGTCCTTGGGCATTCACAAGGCTAGAGCTCTACTACTTGAGCCACAGCACCACTTCCGGCTTTTTCTATGTATGTGGTACCAAGGAATCTAATCCAGGTCTTTGTGCATGCTAGGCAAGCACTCTACCACTAGGCCAAACTCCCGGCATATGTTTTGAAAATCAAAATAAAAGGAGTTGTAGGGCACACTACATGGTTTGCTGTTTTGAACAATCCTGAAGCTGCAATCTATGCTCATCATCTTGCAAGTACTTTTCAGGCTGTGTATCAGTGCCTTTCTCGGGTATAGTTACATTGAACTTAGAAGTACCAAGCCAATTGGCTGCATTATTTTTTCCAGCTCCTTATGGAAAAGTAGTCTTATTTTTCCCTTATAATCAGAGGCAATTATCCCTGGCAGTGTATAAAGTCATTTCTTTTACTGCTGGCCTCCTTGCATGAGGAACCAAAATTAAGCTAATAGTGGTGTGAGCTGGAAGTATGCCTTTTCCCAAGAGGTCCACAGGAATTAATGATAAGGGACCATTCAGACTTAGTTCTTGGACTCAGATAACTTACTTGTAGTAAACAAAGCATTCTGATGGCTGTTACTATAAAATGTATACACAAGTTTGGTAGGTTTTTTGTTGTTTTGTTTTGTTTTCAGTTTTAAAAGTCAGGTCCAGAAACTCAGGTTGTCATTCTAATACTCTCGTCTTAAAAAAGATCATTCGATGTTCTTGACTTTCAGCCTTTGGTTGATGAACCATCTGGTAGTATTTGGCTCCATGAAGCAACTTCATGGCCATGTCTTCATTATTAAGTGGGTCCCATGATCTAATAAATTATCTAAAATATCCCATGCTGATAACTTAGATCTTCTTTGGTCACTCAAGTGGGGTTATTTGCCAAGATGCTGTCAGCAATAAGGCAAATTTATGAAAAAAGTCTATCAATGCCAGTAAAGATAAATTACTGTCTCCTCCAGAGTAAAAGATGTCTGATTTCATCAACTTACCAGTAACTAACTTATTGGTTGCCTCAACTGATGGTGCCCATTTGAGGATTTAGCAAATGTTTCTTGAGATTGATAACTCTGCAGCTAGACTGAGAATTGATCTCACTTGAAGCTTTGCTTCCTTCCTAGATAAGGTGATTGTTCCATTTGTGAGTCCAGAGTTAAGCAGTGATATTTCAAAGAACCAAGGCTATCTTGCTTTTTCTGATGCTTCTACAAACACTAGTTGTGCATTTTATGTAAGGCTATCCTTGATTATTACTAATGTCTTTGTTAGACTTTGCCCATAAATGCCTAACAAATGATTAAGTAGATACACATGCACTTTTGCTGAAATACATGATGTAAACACAATAATTTTGTATTATGTACTAGTTTCTGTTCAAATTTTTCTATATGCATGATTAGATACTAGTTTAGTGGGAATAATTAAGTTAAACACATATCATTTCATCCAGACAAATGGCAATTAATGTTTCCAGAGCATAGTTCATCCATTATATAATATATTAATTTGGTTGCTCAGACAGATCAAAATTATTTTTCCTTATATATTTCTAATGTCAATACTTTGAGAGATATTCGTGAATGAGGAAACTGAGCTACAGAAAGGGTAACACACAAGACAATGGGTCTCCATCCAGAATATGGGAAAGGTACTATTTGAGCACCAGATTTCTGATAACTAAGAATAGCATGGATGAAGAAGAACCACGGACTGTTTCATGAAACTTTGGATCATTTCCTTCTTTCTTTCATCTTTTGCTTCTCATAAAATCACTTGGATTTAATAAAAGACACTGAAAACAACATGCATAGTCTCTTATGGTTTACAGAGTGTTTTATATACTAGGTACAAAAGAGATGGCCTACACTAACACAATGATGTTCATTGCAGCACTATTTTAACATAGCAAAGATATGGAACCAACCCAGATAGCCCTCAGTAGATGAGTGGATCAACAAGATGTGATATTTATACACAATGGAATTCTATGCTCCTGTCAGAAAGAACGACATTGCCTCATTTGTAAGGAAATGGAAAGACTTAGAAAAAAATCATATTAAGTGAAGTAAGCCAGACTCAAAGGAACATAGGCCCAATAGTCTCCCTCATTTGTCATAATCAGTAGAAACCTCAGGCTCTCCTAGCAGAGATTTACAATAGAACAAAACCCAGATACATAAGGCCATATAGGATGACAGTAAATGAAAGGACCTTCAGGATATAGAAACAAAAGCCATATAATGAGTGATTGTTGTCCTTAATGTACTATGTTATCTCTCATCTCTTTTGCTATCCCTTGGTTATCTCATATTGCCACAGAATTTTACCTTGTTATCTGATATATTTTATATATGCTTATTTGGTTATTTGAAATAGGATAGGGAAGGGGAGAAAATAAGTTGAGGGGCGGGGGTAGGGAAAGGGAAATGGGGACCAAGACATGAGAAAAGGTATCATTGTTTGTGAAGTAATGCACCTTCTATCTGGTGAATATAATGTAACCCTTCTATTAATTACAATAAAAATATATGAAAAAAGAGATGACCAATTGAAACCTGCCAGCACAGTGCACAAACAGTACGGGATAAAAGCCTTGTAGTAGCTATTGTTTCCATTTGTAGGCACGGAATTTTCATTCTCTTCTTTTCTTTCTTTTTCTCTCCCTCTCTCTCTTTCTCTCATCCTTCCTTCCTTCCTTCCTTCCTTCTTTCCTTCCTTCCTTCCTTCCTTTCTTTTTGTTCATTCTTTCTTTCTCTCTCTCTCCCTTCCTTCCTTTCTTCCTTTCCTTCTCTCTTTCTTTTTCTCTTCATCCCCCTTCTTATGTGTGTGTATAACAGAACTTGAACTTGGGTCTCCCACTTGCTTAGCTTGCTTGCTTAGGATTGTCTCACTGGCAAACTCCTTCTATACCACACCCTCTTCTCCTCTACTCCTGAGTGTAATCTTATTTCCCTCGAGTTTCCTATTCTCACGTGTTACATGGAAAGATGACTGTTGAGAAATTACATTTCTTGTCCTCCAGAGCAATCCCCTTCATGTGAAGAAACATGACCTATTTCATTCTAATAGGAAAGGCATAAAACTGAGCTGGGCGTGGTGGCTCACCCATGTAATCCTAGCTGCTCTGGAGGCTGAGACCTAAGAGACATGATTCAAAGCCAGTCAGGGCCTTAAAGTCCATGAGATTATTATCTCCAATTAATCACTAGGAAACAGGACATAGGGCTGTGGCTCAAGAGGTAGGTCAATAGCCTTGAGCTGAAGAGCTCAAAGACAATGCCCAGGCCCAGGGGTAAAGGGATAATTGAGTGGAGTGCTCAGGAGCAGCACCCAGTCCCACAGTTCAAACCCTATGATCCACAAAAAAAAGCATTAAACTTTCCCCAAAAGGCATGAGAAATCACCTATTTTTAATTTTCCACTAAATTTTCTGAGTGAAGTGAATGTGTCTGCATTTCAATTATTATTTTCAATTATTATTTCTTTCTTGGTAGGAAACTGTATACTTTCCATTGTCCTACAACATCTTCAGCTCTATATTGTCCACTGATCAAATGACTGCCGCTACTAGCATTTGAATTATTTCTCAAGGATGGTAAGAAAAGTTCACTAAATGTTAGAAAAATCATTTAACCTTTCGCAGACCATTTTAGCTAAGGCAATAAGAAATTATACCCTTCTATAGCACCTTTCTTCTTCTGAATATAAGGTTCATATGAAACTTAGCAAGAAGCCTGCATATACGAATGTTTTATGTATTTGTAGAATAAAAATGCCACAGCAGACCCATGTCACATTAGAACAAGTGACCTGAATCAAAATGGCAGTTTGTCTTACTTCTGTTATAAATGGGATATTGATCAAATGCTGATTTGGAGAAAACAAAAAGGAGAAACTTTTATGATGCTTCCGAGAGCCCTTGACATATGAAATAGTGTACAAATTTCAAGCTATCTTACACAGTTCGGTATCTCTTGTGGTTGTTTGACTTCTTTGAGCCTTGTAGATCCCTTAAAAGCCCTCAAAAAGGGTACTATGAGTACCCTTCCTTTGGGTAGATTAACTCCACACCACAGGGGAAAGGTCATGATCTGACTAGATCTCTATCAGCCAGAAAATAGTGAATAACATCCTACATCTGGTGGATTTTACCTCCCTGGATGACAGAATTATTCACACAAGCCAATCACATGCAAATTATAAGGCCTATTTTGCAAAGCATACCTCCTTAACCCTACTGTTCACTCCTGGTCAAACTGAAAATTTTTCTAATTTTTATGTGTGTGTGTGTGTGTGTGTGTGTGTGTGTGTGTGTGTGTGTGTCTGTGTGTGTGTGTGTTTCTTCCTAATTCTCATGTAAATCTGGCTAAAACCAGTAGGTATATTACATATGAATTACATATTTCATATTATATCCTGAATGTTTCACAGCCTGGAAATTTTCTCCATCAAACTGGTCCCTCACTTATAAATTCAGATTGACACAACATGTCAGGGCAGGAACATAATACAGACAGGTCTTTGCCAGAAGGCAACATAAATGGCCTTTAGTCTAATTCTTATTTCCATCTGAAACCTCATGAACACAGACTTTACCTTCTACATCCTTATCAGTATTGTGTTCTTCTGTGTGCATGCTAGAATTATCTGCTAAGCTCTCCTCAGTTCTTAGACTTTCCTAGCCAAACTTTTCCCAAGTTCTCCTATGAACCAATTCCAAAGACATCTGAACCACATGCTCAGATAAAGTCATCACCACAATCCCACACTGGTGTTAATTTTCTCTTGTTGATCAAGTATCAGTAGATGAAATAACTAAGAAGAAAGAGGCAAAGGACAAAAGATTACTTTTGACTAATAGTTTCAGAAGTTTTAGTCCATTTCTGGTTGTTATTTCTGATTGGGGTGAGGCAAAGCCCTGTGGTTGGACCATGTGAACTTTACTCTGCATGGAAGCAAGATAAGGAGGAGAGCACTAGGCTCTAAATGTGCCTTCTGAGGTCCTGATCCAGTAACTTGTTTCCTGCAGACCAGTTTCTACAATCTAAATATGAATCTATTCAACTCCAAATCCCTCAGTAGATTAATGCATGGATGAATCTAGAGCATTTACAAATACCTCTGTCTGCTACCAAACCTCCAGCACATGAACGTTTGAGCACTCATAATGGTTATTAATTGAGATACAATGGAATGAGAGACTAGTAAAATAATAAAACAGAACAATCAAATTAACAAAAAGGGAATGCTTGATCAGCCACATACTATTATATATCATAAGTTGACAACAGCCTTGAAAACTTTCTCTACTTGAGAATTCTGTTCAAATAAAGAGACAGTGATAAATGCAGATGATAAATGTGTGTACTGTGTACACATTTAAAATGGGTGCTTGTTTCCTCTCTTTTAGACCTACTTTCTTTTTAGCTTTGTCACCAGTAATCTCATTGTCATATTTTATATGTTTAATGATTCAAGGTAATTTTCTAGGCTGAAGATTTCACGATATGTTCACCTCATCTCCAAATAATATTATCCATCTTGCTATTTTTTTTTGCCAGTCATGGAGCTTGAATTCATGGCCTGGGCACTGTCCTTGGTTTTTCTCCAGGCTAGTGCTATACCACTTGGTCCACGGTACCACTTCTGGCTTTTTGTGTGTATGTGGTACCGAGGAATCAAACCCAGGGCTTTCTGCATGCTAAGAGGGCACTGTACCACTAGACCGTACGCTTGGCCCTGCTTTCTATTTTTTTTTTAAATTTGCATCCTTCAGATTTCTTTCCATCATCTACTCAAAATATTTAGAATATTTGCAACAAATTAAAGTAATGATAATGCTTTCCTTTGTACCTACCTTTTTTTTGTCAGTTGTATGTCTTGAACTCAAGGCCTAGGGTCTGAGCTTTTCTGCTCAAGGCTAGTGTTCTACCACAGTGAGCTACATTTCCACTTTCTGTACCTGACTTTTATAAGGCTGTTTCTACTGTTTCATGTTTAAGAAAGGTTGTGAATAGCATTTCAAAAATATTCATAATTATAACTAAAGAGTAAAAACAATGGAAATGTTCCTAGAATAATATGAGACAATAACATAAGTTTTCTGTTGTGTAAGCTAGAATTAGGAATTGGACTTACCATATACAAGCACCAGAATAATGTGACTTTAAAGTCTTGGCTTCATTCTCCAAGTAAGGACAGAATTACATTTTTCTTTAATTTATGTTGTGGTTTAGAGGAAGCACACTTTATAGCTTAAAATGAGTGTAGTCTGATTCCATAGCTCTTCTGTGACTTTTATTTTGAATCGTATTTCTACATGAGCATGCAAGTCTAGTTTGAGTTGGCACATAAGCCTTGGACATCCTTTGATGCATAATATTTTGGAGTATTTCCTTTTTTCTCACAAAGACTACCACCTTTGGAAAATTGTGTTTAAACCAGAACTATTTCTGCCTCAGAGAGCAAATCATTCTTGTGAGATCTTTGCTTGTGACACAGTTTTTACCTCCATGCTGTCCACAGTGTAGGTTTTTAATTTCCCCCAAGAGGAACTATTTTGATGCCGATATTTTGCCCTCCTTATGAACTGCATGATAGATTCAACTGAGTTAACACTGTGAATTTTCCTGCAATATTCCATGATTTATTCAAATTTTGATGTTTGGGTGCAATTACTTTGCTCTAAGCCCAGAAGCAGGTTAAAGACACAAACAGCACCTGGGCTATCTCCAGAGCCTGAGTATGGAGAAGATGCTCAATAAATATTTCATTATTTCTGCTCAGATTTGTTTTGAAATATGGGCCTTTATTAGAGAGCTTACATGGTTATATATTTAGAGTATACTAACTACTTCCTAAAGTTCTGTAAGAAATGCTAGTAAGAAAACAATTTTCCATGATTTTTTTATAAAAGAGGCTTTAGAAAACCTCTCATGACTAAATTAAGATTGTCATATCTCTTTTAAAAAATGCAACAATGATACTTACAAGACCTTAGGTTAAAATGTTTGATAAGAAGAGTACTCATTACCTTACTTGTGTAACTTTAACCCTTTTGTACATCACCTTTACAACAAAATTAAATTAAATTTAAAAAATAAGAATATTTCAACTATTATTTCAATTTATCTCTAATCAAAGCTTCTGATGAGAATATCATTAGTGCATTATTTTAATATAAAACAAATAAAAATGGCAAAGATCAGATAATATATATCAAAGCACTGAAAATTTTTAAGTTCAAATCTCTCAAAACTCCACTAAATGTTTATTTTTTGACAAAATTTTCTTGAACTAGTTTGATCCTCTTTGAATGGGTTTGATGCTGTTTGAACCAGTCTGAACTATTCTGAATACGTTTGAACTGGTTTCATCAGGCGAACAGTTTGATCGATCTGATGCAGATTGCTCCAGCTTCACTCAGTTAGGTTTGACCCAGTCTGAATCATTCTTATCAAGTCTGAACAGGTTTGAACTGGTGTGATTGAGTCTGATCGCTTTGAACTGCCTTTTCTGGAGTGATCCAATTCTAACTAATGTCATCCAGTTGGAACTAGTTTGATTGGATCTGAACCTGTATGATCCGATCTGATCCGGTTTGCTCAAGCCAGACTGTTTTGTTCCTGTTTGAACTGATCTGATCCAGTCTGAACGGTCTGATCTAGTTTGATCCAGTCTGAACTGGTTTGACCCTGATCTGATCCGGTCGGAAACGTTTTGATCCAGTTTGATCCATTGTTAACCGTTTGAGACACTTAGAGCCAGTCTGAACTGGTTAGATCCAGTATGATCCAGTCCCATCCGGTTTGAAACGTATCTCTGGTCTAATATGGTTTCAACTGGTTTGATCCAGTCTTATCTGGTCTGAACTGGTTTAATCAGATCTGAACCTGTTTGAACTGGTTCAAGAGCCAGTTTGAACCAATTTGTATGGGTTTTATTGGGTGTGAACCAGTTGGAACCAATTCGATCCAGTCTGAACCAGTTCAAACCAATCTGATCTGAGTTGAACAAGTCGGATCCGGTCTGATCTGTTCTGGTCCTGTCTAAACCAGACTGAACCAGACTGATCTGGTTTCTCTGGTTTGATCTGGTCTGGTCCGATTTGAACCAGTCTTGTCTGTTTTGATCCATTTTGAAATGGTTTAAACCTGCTTGAACCGGTCTGAAGCAGTTTAAACTGATTTATTCCAGCTTAATCTGGTTGGAACCAGTATGAACTGGTTTGATCCTTTTGAACTGAATAGACAAGTTTGATCCAATTTCATCCAGTTTGAACCAGACTGAACTGATTTGATCCAGTTTGACCCAGATTAATCCTGTTGGAACCATTTTGATTCCATCTTGAACAATTTGAACCGGTCTGAACCGATTGAAACTGGATTGATCCAATTTCATACGGCTTGAATCAATCTCATTAGGTCTGATCCAGTCTGGTCCATTTTGATCCAGTGCTAACCAGTTTAAGCCAGTGTGAACCAGTCTGATCTGGTTTGAAATGGTTGGAATCAGCTTGATCCGGTCTGATCCAATTTGAACCGTTGTGAACCAATTTGATTGGGTCTCAGCCATTTTGAACCAATCTGATCTGGTCTGAGCTGGTGTGAACTAGCCTGGTCTAATTTGAACTGGTTTGATCCAATCAGATCTTGTTTGCTCTAGTCTGAACCTGTCTGAATGTATCTTATCCAGTCTGATCCTGTTTGTACTGGTTTGACTGGGTCTGAACAGGTTTGATCCAGTTTGAACCGATTTGATCAGGTCTTAACTAGTTCTGAACCAGTTTGAACCTGTTTGTTCAATACTGAACAAGTTTGAACCTGTTCAGAACCAATTTGAACCCGTCTGAACTGGTCTGATCTGGCCTTAACCTGTCTGATCCTGTTTGAACGGTTTTGATCCAGTCTGAACTGGTTTGATTCAGTCTGATCTTGTACCATTCATTGGTTGTTTTCTGTCCGTATGGATTTAAAAAAATCTTGGAATAGTATTTCACCTTGTTATCTGATATATTGTATATATGCCTATTTGGTTATTTGAAATAGAATACGGAAGGGGAGGAAACAAGATGAGGGGAAGGAGGGAGGAGAGAAATGGGGACCAAGGCATGAGAAAGGGTATCAATGTTTGTGAAGTAAAGTACCTTCTATCTGGTGAATATAATGTAACCCTTCTATTAATTACAATAAAAAATATATGGAATAAAGATCTTGAAATAAACAAGTCCCTTCAATCAAAGTTAGTTCTTGGGAGGAGTTTTTCTTCAGTGTTTCAACAGGCAATAATACTATACTAGCTAAGAAATGGGTGTCTCCATTCTGAAAGAATACTTATAGGAAGAATAGAAAGCATTGACTAAGAACTACCTTATAACACTGAACTGTTCCCTTCAGATCTCCATCAGAATGTATCTATATATGTATGTAATGTTTTGTTTCTATTTCCTCAATAGACTCCAAATTTTTTGATTCCTGGGAAAAGTCTGAATAGTTTCATTCCTGCATACCTCCTGCCCCACCATAGATACCACCACTGACTCGGTATTCATATTCATCTAAAGGAGAGGGGTTTGTGATAAACCATTCTCCCATTACCCGCAGGTATCTGTGTGTCTCTGTATGACTGTGTTTCTCTTGTGTGCTCATGTAAATTCAATTGACTCGTTATGTGGTATCTATTGCCAGTTAAAATATGACTAAATATTAATGAATGTTCACATATTAATGAAAATTCTTTCACTTTCTAGAGGTTGAAAAGTAAATGAGATTTAAGACTTAGCTAACAGTTTATCATCTACACAGTGTTGTGACCTTGAACAATCCTTCATCACTGTGAATTTCATTTTTTATAATCACTCTGTAGCAGATACTTTAGTGTTTTGGCCTCAAGCCCAGGCTTGCGGTCCTCAATGGAGTCATAGGGTGTACTCCCTTAACAATAACTGCCATTGCAAAAAGGCTGAAAGAAAAAAAGTAGATATCTGCTAAGCATTTATTTGCCTTCTCTTCTCTAAATCTAACATGAACCATTGTCTATCTACTCATTTGGTTTTCATGGCTAATGACATTAATTTTCATCCCATATTACTTAAATGAGGGTTTTAAATTATGTGCTATATATATTCTAATTATATGTTTCTAATTATATATATTCATATGCATGTATATATGTGTATATATAGTTTAGAGTTCATTTAGAATCTTAACCTTGTACCATATTCTATGAAGATCATGTTATCTGTCACTTACTTTGCACTTGAAAAATGCTGATGACTCAAAGGACTAAACTATTGATCCATGGCATTGCAATAATTTGGTGGCAAAATCCTAACTAGAGGTCCCCTCTCTTTACCTCTGCCACTAGGAAGTCTCTTTGAAGCTCTGTGATTGTTAAACCATTTGCATATATTTATTTTATTATGGCTTCTTGGAGATTCTGTTCTAATTTATGATAGAGCAATGGTAAAGAAAAAAGATCATATATATAATATATATGGGAAAGTATATGTTTAATTGATAAACTATAATTTCTATATCATTGAATATAAAAAGCAAGGCTATCAGAAAATGAAAATATGTTCCAATGTTCTAAGTAAAACTCCAGGAATCTCCTCATCTTTTTAATTATCTTTGCTTAAAATAACTCTTTCATTAAGTATATTTAAATGTTATTTCCAATATGTCTCTTGATTTCAGTTTCTAGAGCAAGACACTATGAAAGAATTCTATGTGAGATTAAATTTATGATTCCACCATGAGGATAAATGGATTCAGAAGCAAATATTGAAAAGTTACAACATAAGAATGTCTTTTAGAACTGCTATAAGTAAAATTACTTAAAAAGTAAAATGATTATGACAAATGAGGGAAACCATTGAGCCTAAGTTCCTTTGAGTCTGGCTTACTTCACTTAATATGATCATTTCTAAGTCTTCCATTTCCTAACAAATGGGGCAATGTCATTCTTTCTGACAACAGTATAAAATTCCATTGTGTACAAATATCACATCTTGTTGATCCACTCATCAACTGAGGGACATCTAGGTTGGTTCCATATCTTTGCTATGGTAAATCGTGCTGCAATGAACATTGTTGTGCTGGTGGATTTAGTATGTCTTTGTTTCTGGATGATTGGGTAAATGCCAAGTAGTGGAATTGCTGGGACATAGGGGAGCTCTATGTTTAGCCTTTTGAGTCACTGCTATACTGCTTTCCATAGTGGTTGAATGACTTTGCACTCCCACCAACAGTGTAGTAGTGATCCCTCCTGGCCACATCCCCTCCAGCATCTGTTATTATTCATTTTCCTGATCCTGGCCATTCTAACTGGAGTGAGGTGGAATCTCAGAGTTGTTTTGATTTGCATTTCTTTTATGACCAGAGATGTTGAGCATTTCTTCATGTGTCTATAGGCCATTTTTGTTTCTTCTTCAGAGAAGACTCTCTTTAAGTCTTTGGCCCATCTTTTAATGGGATGGCTGTTACTTTGGAGATTAGTTTTGGAGTGATTCAATTTTTTTAGCTGTTGATATATTTTAGAAATGAGGCCTTTGTCTGTTGTATGTTTGGTGAAGATCTTCTCCCACTCTGTAGGCTTCTTACTTAGTTTACTAGCTATGTCCTTTGCCATACAAAAGCTCTGCAGTTTGATGCAGTCCCACTTATCCAGGCTTTCTCTGATTTGTTGTGATTCTTGGTCCTTATTAAGAAAGTTTTGACCTATGCCAAGGATATCTAGTGAATCTCCTATTCCTTCTTATAAAGTTTTCAGTGTGTCAGCTTTTACCTCCAGGTCTTTGATCCATTTGGAGTTAATTCTAGTACAGGGAGACAAAGAAGGATCCAACTTTATTTTTCTGCAGGTGCTTAACCAGTTCTGCCAGCACCACTTGTTGAAGAGGCTGTCTTTCTTCCATTCTATTTTTTTGGCTCTCTTCTAGCAGAGATTTGCAGTAGAGCAAAACCTTGATACAAAAGGCTATATAGTAGCACGCTAAATGAAAGGATCTCTAGGATATAGAAACATAAGCCATATAATGAATGATTGCTGTTCTTAAGGTACTATGTTATCTATCATCTCTTTTGCTGTCCCTTGATTATCTCATATTGTTACAGTATCTCACTTCGTTACCTGACATATTGGATATATTTGTATTTTGTTATCTGAAATTGGGTAGGGTATGGGGGAAAACAAGATGAGGGGTGGGGTTGGGGGGGAGGGAAATGGGGACCAAGACATGTGAAAGGGTATTAATGTATGGGAATTAATGCACCATCTATCTGGCAAATATCATGTAACCCTTCTATTAATTACAATAAAAATATATGAAAAAAGTAAAATGAATTTTTACTCCTTTACAGAAGTGCAAAAACAGGCTCAATTAATAGGATAGCTGCTTATTTCATCTGGCCTGTGGTTCCTGAATTTGGTTAATTGAAGAATTGGGATCATGTCCCTACTTGATCCAATGTTGACTTAATGTAAGGAGTAAATTTATTGTTAATGAGGTGTTGAAATAACCCTTTAGGGAGTTTAAGCCAAGTAATGGCCAAATGGCCCATAGTTTCATTGAGGTCAATATACAGAAAGATAATTCAAATACAGAGGACACAAAAGCAGGCATGGCTCCAAGTTCAAGGAGGTAATGCTACATGCAAAGTTAAAAATAAATCTGTAAGTCAGTCTGGTATGTGCAAACACTTTTCTGTCTTATGTTAAAGTTTCCAATCATGTTTTTAATTACCAGGTAGAAGCTTCTGCTTACTTTACTCTCACACCATTCTTTCAAGATAACATATAACAAAATGTTTTCTGCTCATGACACAAGTGAATATGTGCAAATGCACATATATGTGTGGGATGCCATTCCACTTCTGATACAGCATTTTTATGATACACCATTTCTGCTAACTGCCTATATAAGACCATTAAAAGGCATTCCATAGAGCTATCAAGGCCACATTTTAAGCAGATATTTTTTTTAATGTAAAAACCTAAACTAAAAAATAAAGATGTATCCCTAAGGATTCAGAGTCACTAATGGAAAAGCAGTGCAAGCAAACCTCCAAGTACTGTGCTAATACTGTGCTGTAATCACACAGATAAATGAGACACAATAGCTACTCTCAAAGAGTGTTTAACAGGCTTTGTTGGTGAGTTGGTAAGATTTATTTAGTATATGAAAATGGAAAGTGATGAAAATGTATAGTTACATAGGATTCTAGGGTAGGATGTTGCACACTTTTTATCTTCTCCAGGTTTATTAATGGTTATGGGAGAAAGAAAAATAAGTACTATAGAAATGCCTAGCTCAGAAAGCTGAAAAGGATGGAGGATGCTATGTGTCCCATCAGTCCATAAGTCCCACTCATTTCCCCTGCCTTTTCAGTCCTAAAGAAAGTGAAGTATTGTATCCATACCTTGTTCTGCAGATATTTCTCAAGTTGTTCTGTGATAGTTCTCTTACCAAATACATTTTAAACCATACTCTAATTTCACATTATAAAGTATTTATAAACCATGAGGAAGATAATTTTAAATGATTTCTAAATCTAATGGTCAAAGAAATTCATTATTGCATTCACTTATTCATTTGGTCTTTCATTTATATTTTAATGTAACTCTTGTAAAAGTAGAGTCACATATTTATATAAGCTTGTGTATATACTGTTATATAAGCTAGTGAATAAGTGCTTATATGAGCTTATATCTATACTTGTTATTATATAGTAAATATTTTCAAATGACATCAACTAGTTCTGATATATCTATGTAAATAATATACATGATTTTTATGTTCACCTATAGATTATCCAAAATTCCATGTACAACAAAAGGGTTGTATCTGTGGGCTTCATTTTCATTGTTGACAAATAATGGTCAGAGCTAATGACTTCCTAAAGTAATCATTTTTTCATGCATAACACAGAAGTATGCAAAAGTTAATAAAGCTTTGCGTAACTACCAATTTGTCATATAACTTAAGCTTTGTATTAATTCATAGTGTCGTTTATTTCACATACATTACACATTTTGATTGCAAATAAATAAAGCTTACCCAATATAATCTTAACATCTAACCAGTTTGGCTTCCTTCTTCTTTTTCCAATACCCAAACAAATCAACATTGCGCTGTGTATTTCAGCTGCTCTCATTATGAGAGAAAAATAAGATACCCTGATTTTCCTACTTCTCGACAATCACGTGTTTACTTTTCCATTCCTGACTAAGTGATAAACTCTGGGGGCCCTGGACAATGTCTATAGAAATTATTATCCATCCCCAGTGTGTAGCACAGTGCCTAGTACATAGAAAGTGCCTAATAATGAATGAAAAGATGGAACAAGTGTATCCAAGTAGGAGATGGAAGTGTAATATTCTCAATTATGTTGATAAACAGGGCACAAAAACTAACCTGGAGATGCCAGAAAACCGCCAAATAATTGCACACTTGATGATAATTCTGTTCACAGAGCTATTTCTGCAATGCAACAAATTTCCACCCTTCACTTCCAGTACTCCAGCCAAACCCATTTAGAGAGAGGGTTTCCCTCTAAAAAGAGTCCTGTCTTTGGATTAATATGAAGGACTTGACTTTGTTTGTCTGGATTTCTGTCCTCTGATGTTCATGTTGTCCTCGTTCATTCCTAACCTGTTGTCTACTTTGAAGGGTGAGAGAGCCATTGCAATGGTATTTAATGTCAGTGGTCCAAGTCCTGGTTTGTAGCGATGTTCTTATTTTATTCTGGTGGGTTGTTCTTTTCAATTTGGGAAATAAGAGTGATACAGGGTAGAGTGGATTGGCTACAGTCTCAGAAAACCCTACACATGAATCTTGGTTTTGCCATGATTGAAGGATAAGATATATTCGTCCAGATTTCTAACCCAAAAATTATCATCTATCAGGTTGCAATGGGGATTTCCCATAGGTTGTAATAGGAAAAAAATATCACGTGTATCAGACATATAGTAGGAAGCAAGTATTACATACTAATCTGCTTTCTATACTATGCTGACCATCAATACCTGGGGCTGTTTCCAGCCTTATTAGGTTTGTCCTCAAACTTATTATCTAGAGCTGTAGTTTTGTCCCAAACTCAGTAAACTCAGAGCTCACTGATACCTATACTTCCATCTCAATAATAGCATTGTAGAATGGATTTATTATACCTGTGTGTGGACTGTTACAAATACTGTTTTTAATATGAGAGCAAATGAATTCCAAAGCAAACCCAATATACTAAAGGAAAAAAGGTGTACATATTTTCCAAAGTGATTAAAGGCCTTAGATTTGCCTTCTAAGTCCAATAAATCAACAATTTTTGAAGTAAGTTCCAAATGTAATTGTATCTTTATATTAGAGTTTTTAATATATTTGGGAACTATTATGCATCCATGATTGATGCTGTCAATCACAAAAACGTTTGAAAAATGCACAATTTTATCAATTCTATCAAGTTTATATTACTTATACTCTTTGAAATCATTGAATGCACACAATTTAGTGCCATTATGTATATCTAAACACATATGCAGAGTCAGATTATTCATGATAGAAGAGAAAAATACATGTCACAACTGGGCACCAGTGGCTGATGCCTGTAATCCTAGCTACTCAGGAGGCTGAGAAGTTCAAAGCCAGCAGGAGCAAGAATGTCCATATGACCCAGCCCCAATTAACCCCCAGAAAACCAGAAAGTGGTGCTGTGGCTCAAGTGGTAAGTTGCTAGCCTTGAGCTGAAGAGCTCAGGGACAATATTCAACCCAGAGTTCAAGTGCCATGACCAACCCCCCCCACCCAAAAAAGAAAAAGAATACATGTCACAGGTTGGCTCTTGCTACTTTTTTGTTTTTTGTGAGAATATAGAAAATACAGTGTGTTTGTTTCAGAGAACTTTTAATTTTATCTTAAAAATAACAAAAATTAGCAAGGCATGGTGGCTTACGCCTGTAATCCTACCTACTCAGGAAGGTAAGATCTGAGGATCAAGTTTCAAGGCCAGCCTGGGCACTAAAGGACCTGAGAGTAATCTCCAGAAAATGAGAAGTGGGGCTTGGCTCAAGGATAAGGTGGTAGCCTTGAGCTAAAGAGGTCAAGAACAGCACCAGGGCCGAGGTCAAGCCCCATGACCCACAAATATATATATATATATATATATATATATGAATTAAAATAACCTCATGTTTGTCAAAAAATTTAAATTTAATAATCTTATTAAATATATAATCATTGTCTAGGGCCTCACAGAGTTTATCACTTAGTCAGGAATGGAAAAGTAAACATGTGATTGTCGAGAAGTAGGAAAATCGGGTACCTTATTGTTCTCTCATAATGAGAGCAGCTGAAATACACAGCGCAATGTTGATTTGTTTGGGTATTGGAAAAAGAAGAAGGAAGCCAAATTGGTTAGATGTTAAGATTATATTGGGTAAGCTTCATTTATTTGCAATCAAAATAGCAGTCTATGACAAACCCACAGCTAGTATTATACTTAATGCTATTTATCATAGCAAAGAGATAGAACCAACCCAGGTGCCCCTCAGTTGATGAGTGAATCAACAAGATGTGATATTTATACACAATGGAATTCTATGCTGCTGTCAGAAAGAACGACATCTCCCATTTGTAAGGAAATGGAAAGACTTAGAAAAAATATTAAGTGAAGTAAGCCAGACTCAAAGGAACATACGCTCAATGGTTGCCCTCATTTGCCATAATCAGTAGAAACCTTGGACTCTTCTAGCAGAGATTTGCAATAGAGCAAAACCTAGATACATAAGGCCATACAGTATGATGCTAAATGAAAGGACCTCTAGGATATAGAAACAAAAGCCATATAATGAGTGATTGTTGTCCTTAATGTACTCTGTTATCTCTCATCTCTTTTGCTGTCCCTTGGTTATCTCATATTGTTACAGTATTTCACTTTGTTATCTGATATATTGGATATATTTGTATTTGGTTATTTGAAATTGGATAGGAAAGGGGGGAAACAAGATGAGGATTGGGGTGGGGGGAGGAAATGGGGACCAAGACATGAGAAAGGGTATCAATGTATGTGAAGTAATGCACCTTCCATCTGGCAAATGTAATGTAACCCTTCTATTAATTACAATAAAAATATATGAAAAAAATAAATATATATAATCAAGTTCATAAACATTCAATCTGAAGAGAAAAATAACTCAATCATTATCATCATAGCTTTATGTGTCAATTTGAATGAACAAAATAAGAAATGATGAGATAACTGGGAAAAGGTTATTTATGGGTATATATGTAATGCTCTTTCTGCAGTAGATTAGCACTTAGACTGGTAGTCAATGAAGAAAAAAAAAGTCATCGATGTATTGTCCATACCCTAAGAGCCTAAACAAAAAGAAAGAAATAGAGGTAAGAGTAAAATTGCTCTGTTTGAATAGGGACATCTCTTCTTTATTGTCTTCAAAGAGTAAACCTTCTGGACTTTGTATATTTGGACTCAAACTGGGACATAAATGGGCCACT